>NC_136502.1:75678798-75746298 GCF_053919585.1 Euprymna scolopes
GTCGGTCGGTCTGTCGGTCGGTCTGTCTTTCGGTCTGTCCGTAACACTTTTGTGCTTGGCTTTTTTGGTTAAGATCAAAGGTCTGTTGTTAATAGATGCTGTTCTTAGCTTTTTAAGTTTTTCTTGGCCTTTTGGCCAAGATCAAAGTGTAGTATCTGTCTTACTACATGCTGTACTTATGTTTGTAACTTTGTGATATAACGTGAGGAATCACTTTTCTGTATTAATTTAATGTAAAATGATCACCCACTTTACAACCAGTCAGTCTCAAGCCATTCAAGTCATTCTCCAGATCATTCAAGTTGTTTTAGAAGGATTCCAGTTATTTTTTAAGCATTCAAGTCATTCTTAAGGTCATTCAATTCATCCTTAAGTTCATTAAAGTCATTCTAAGTCATTTACTTTTTATTTATTTAAGTCATTTAAGATCATTTTTCGGTCATTTTAGTTTATCTTTAAGAATTTCATGCCAATCCTACATTCACGCATTCATTCATTACACGAGAGCACGCGACTAATGGCTATCGGCCTTGTATTATATTGAACCCAATATATATTAAGGATATAAAAAGTAAAAAAAAACAAAATGAATCGTGCACCACCACCGAGAATCGAAACCAAAACGTTTAGCTTACGATTTACTTTAGGTAATGTCTGAGCTATGAACACGTGTTTGCTATGAGGCTAAAAATTAGAACATGAACCAATAGCTATTACGTAACGCATGAATATTCGTAATGCCCTCGTTCGACCTTCACCTGGCAAATTCCATTGTTTTTAATTTTCACACTTTTTCGCCGAGTTTTTCCGGCTAAAGTTTCGCATGAGCTCGAATACTCTATATTAAGTTTCATATCTGTAGACCAAAAACTGAAAGAGGAGTTTTAAATATATACATATACGCATACATAAATGCATATGGAAAGAGGTTTGTGTTTACTATAATCTTTTCATGCAAATGTTTCACAAGTATAAATCAAGTAGAATATCTGCATGAATATAATTACACGTAATAGTTACTAAAGATGATCATCCCATAAGAAAACACACAAAAAAAAAAAAAAATAATAGGGAATTAATTGAAATAAATGTTTAAAGAATATGTAAATTAGCTAAATCTTTTGCTAGTGAATGCAATTCCATGACCCATAAATAAATATCAATTATTGATTTGTTCACACATTTTTCCAATTTATATATATTTTGTCTAAGATTCCTAGCCTATGTCATTGCATACCAAGCTGTTTATTAAAAGTTAAGGTTCACTGTAAACACATATGTTACACCAAAATAAAAACGCTTCAGATAATGTCTTGATATTCAATTCAGTTTCTCACATGATATCTTATGAAGTTAGTAGAAATGTTACAGACTTTTAATAAGTTCAAAAGAAAGGACACACTTAGGGAGGTATTTTGGTGGTCAAGTCACTAAATAGAGATTAGCTGGTTTCCCGGCATAGCCCAGGATGTAATAAAGATTGACTGAAATACATGTTCTAGCTGGTTTCTAGGCGTTGCCAGGGATGTAATATAGACACATTATGTTGTATATTACCTGTTCTCTTCTCCCTAAGGTAAAACAATTTCATATACATGCTGTAAATTACCTACGCTAGGGATAAAACATGAACAATACCAGTCCTAGGGTAGATAAAACAAATAATACATAGAGATGAAAGATTCCTCTCCCCTAAGAATAAAACATATATTCAATATCTGCTTTTGTTTTTTCATTGTTTATACGGTCCCGAGCAACGCCGGGTAGCCCTTAACTCATCAGAAGAAAAGAAAATCATCAACTTTAAAAGAAAATAAAGGAATATGAACATGATTACAAAATCTGAAAATCTGCAATTGTGTCTTTTTTTTTTTTTGTAATCGTAATAATGTCCATAAATTTCCTTTTTTTCTGACGATGTAAGTGCGGAATAAATTTTAAAAAAAAATGACATAATTCCATGAATGATTCTGCGCTACGAAACAGGTGCTGTCAAAAATTGAATATTTCATCATACTTAAGGAAATAAACGGTAAGATGGATAACATCTTGGAATTTGGAATATACACCTTTTGTCATTTATTTGTACATGTTCTGTAGTTACATGAATGAAAGGATTTGTATAAATAAAAGTGAAATATAACTGAATAAGCATATTGCCCCATAAACAAAGACAAACACCACACACAAACACACACACACACACACACACATATATATATATATATATATATATATATATATATATATATATATATATATATATATCGGTGAAGATGCGGTCTAAGAATCTGCCACATTCGGCTTTGTACTGATTATATAATTCTGAACAGAAATCTCGTCGTTGGCCTTTATGTCTCGCGTGAGCTTCCGTGAAACCCACCAAACACACACTTTGCTGTATTCTAGGGAAGACAACATTGTTTCCAGTGCGCTGACTGCTACATTCAACATGACACGAATTTCATTCCCCGTTTTCCGCCCATCATCGCAATTAAGTTGGTCGATGCACATAGTGCTTTCTGGAATGGTGGCTGTGCATGGACGATCGGAGCGTACTTCTTCATTCACATCTCTGTTGCCGAAAGAAATAAAACGCAGTCGATTTGCAGAGACAAAATAATTGTTTATTTAAAATCACCTGCAAAAGTCATGTTATCCACAAAGCTAAGATACAGACGGAAATACTCGTCACTAAATAAACGCCCTAGATGTGTGGCTGCATTGACAATGAGCACGAAATCCAAGACTTGATGGTTGTCACAAATTGTTTTATAAACTAACCCAAATTTAAAATCAAGACGACGACCAATCGAGTTCGATAAAACGACTCTGTCAAATCCTATACGCTCTCTTCAACCTCATTTGTTCATCAACGTCGCTAATAAAGATATATTATTACATTAGTGTTTATCGTTATTCTTTTTACACATATAAGAAATATAATAAGCCGAGTTATATACTATTATTCAATGAGCAAACAATGTAACTTCTGCTATAAGTATATATTCTGCTATAAGTATATATTCTGCTATAAGTATATATTCTGCTATAAGTATATATTCTGCTATAAGTATATAAGTTTATATCCATTAGCAAATATATTCGAGCATTGTGCTTTCAAAATATAATTTGCTTATGAAACACTTTTTAAACACTTACACATGAATTAAATGCTTTTTATTTATTTATTTTTTCATTTATATATGTCCGGTTTTAAATAATGTATCAATATCAAGTAATGGATTTTCAGAAAGACCAAGTGCAAAACTATATGTTCCCCCGACTGACGCCTTTGTTATGTTTTTGAATAAAAGGTAATGGAGCAACTTTAGTAAAAGCCCTATAACTACGACAAGGTATTGCTTCTGTATAAGGTTTTTTATACACATTTTTTTTTAATTCTATATGTTAAATTTTGGGGAAGTTATCACATTTGTTATTTTTCTTATTTTATCGATATGAAGAAAATGAATCCAAACAGATTTAAATGAATCACACATTAAAGTACAAAACAAAGTGATCACTAAATAGGCTGGGCAGCCACAGTGCTGGTGAAGAAGAAAGTTCTGTATCAAGAATTAAGTCCAATATACACCTTCAATTTGAGTGGTGTAATTTGAGCGCTGAAGAAATTGTTGAGATCCATTAAGGGATTCTATTAGTGTTACATTGTTTGCAAGAAGCTGGTCCAAACTGAAATCACCCAACAAAAGTACCCTTATACCAAAAGGCAAATTGTTGAGCTCATCAGTGAGAAGATTTTAAAAATTCCCTAGTGGACCAGGCTTGCGATACACGAGCATACAACCAATTGCATGTATTAAAGTTCAATCTATGAATATATAATCTATTAATCTAATATATTTGTAAAATCGAGTCTACAAGAGATACTTCCCTTGTACTGTTTGCCAAAATCAGTCGTAGAACTGTTACCTATTTTGCCCATTTAAATCATAAGGTAAAACATTAGGCTAAAACAGCCAAATGACACCGTTTCATGACATACAAGGCCTTAATTTTTTTTTATTCTGCACCATTTAAAACCCCTATTTAGACACAAGTATGAATATTCTGAGAAAAATAAAAATTAGCTCCCGAAGTGTATTTTTCACCCCTAAAATACGCTGGGGCTCAAGTCCCGAAATTTTCCAAGGCTCAAATATTACGTTTTCAGATGTATATCCATGTGGTATTACTTTTGGGTAATTTTCATCAAAACCTAATGGTCGGAAAATATTCTATGTCCCGGAAAGTGCTATTTTTTGGCAATTTTGACCCCTTTTAACAGCCCTGGGGACGCAATCAGAACTTTTATCAAAAATCCGAGAATGTTACATTTCCTCCCTTGGCTAGTTGTAACTTCATGCCAAATTTCAGAAAAATGTAATGAGTAGTCATTGAGAATTTTGGGAATGAATGGACGAGGGTGAATTCTAACTTCCAAATCCGATGAAGTTGGACCAAAAACAAAAGAAAAATGGATTACGAAAGCCGAGATCAAAAGCAGGACCTCAGTATATTCAGTCTGATCCGTTACCACACACACAAGCACACACACACACACACACACACACATATATATATATATATATATATATATATATATATATATATATATATACCAAATTCATTAATAAATGTAATACACTGCAGCTGCTTCTGTGTCTATTTAGTTATCGGTCATTATTGAAATATGTTTCTAGCAAAAATTAAAAAAAAGGCAGCATAAATCGAGTCAGAGAAACTTTTCCATGTGAGGAATTAATCCAGTCATGATCAGCTTAGAGTGTGGTCTTCTTGGGAAGCTTACACTAAAAAATTCCAAGATATTTTTATAAATCATTTCTGCCATCTGATTGGTCAGTTCTTTTCACCCCTGGTTATAAAAGCAATTGTCCAAATCTTTAAGGTCATGCCTTCCTATTACTCTTTTTTGGGTGGAGTAAGTTCGTAGCTTCCTTCCTGAGCTTCTTCCTCCTGCCCCGGGGAATGTCTCAGACAGTTGTTGCTAGGTCAGAGTGCACCTTCTTTAGATGCGCTGACGTGACATTCCCTACATTACAATCTTCTATCACATCTTGCTTTAGTGGAAAATAAGTAAATAATATGTTTGTCATTGTGTGAGGGTTAGGCTCCTTACTGCTTTGGTTGCTTAGAGACCTGGGTAGAAGTACCGGTCGAAAATCTGTTCTTGACAATCAGTCTAGCTAGTGTGGGGCCAAGAACTGGCCTAATACCTGAAGTAGTCGCTTAGGTAGTATCTAGTAGGCCTACACTTCCAGGCCTTGCCACTCGGTCTACAGGTGGAGTAAGTTCATAACTTAGTGCCTGAAACATCCATACCGGTGAATGCCAATGAGGCCCCCCAGGAAATTTTTATTAGGTCAGAGTGCTCTATTTTTAGGGGCACTGACTGGACACTCCCCACCTTTCGACCTTGTGTCACATCTTACTTTTAGTGAAAACAAATAAATATTCAGCATCCTAATAGACTTGCCATTTTATGAGGATTTGTAATTCGCATTGCTTCGGTTGCTTGGAAACAGGTGAAGGGCAATTTACGTGGTCCAGTATCTGTTGGATGGGGCTGTCCAGGCAATTTTTGCAAGGCCAGGGTCCTCTTTCTTTAGAGTCGCTAACTTGACAACTTCTGATCTTGTGTCACTGCATACTATGGTGGAAAGCATGTATATATCTACCTACCATTTATGCCAAAATATATATGCCATGTATATATCTACCTACCATTTATGCCAAAAATATATGCCATTGTGAAATAATTTTTAATGGAATCCAATTCGATTGGACAGAAAGTGAATAGAAATCAATTACGATTTTTAGTTTCGTGACGAAATATTCTTACTGTGGAAATCTCTTTGTTGAGGTCTAAAATTTTTAAAATAATAATAGCAACTATTTCACAGAATGAAAACTATATTTAAGCAAAAAGCATTTTTCAATAAAACTGATGTATTCCTTCTAGATAGGTAAAAAAATTTAGGTTTTTGGACCCCCCCAATAACACACAACAGACATAAGTATATTAACATTTCTATGAAATGAGTATCCATTGGATTTTAAATAAAGAATTAATCCAAATAAGATAGATAAATAAATACTCAGAAAATAATATTGTGCTACATAGTTCAATACAAATAATAAAAATACATTTTAAGAGACAATATTTAAGTTACTCCTTCAGTTCAGCACCTCTTGGCAGACAATGTTCTTTTTTGTCCTGTTTCTTTCTAATGTTCCCTTTTTACGTCACGTTTGTGGACTTCTTACTTCGTTGAAGAATCATTACATGTCAAAATTACTATGAGTTCGTTTCTCACAACATTACAACAATGATCATATATCAATATCATAATGAGATTGGAAAACGAGGCTAGACCAAAGGGAGGTCACTCTCATACTCTTGTCAAGAGTTGCCAGTGTAAGGTATAGAATAACTAACAAAGGAACAAGCAGAATATTATGAACGGGCACATTGTAGGCATGGGTCTTAATTCATAGTAGCCCTTTACGTCTCTGTGGCAATTTACCATGTTTGGGTTGAATATGATTAAAACGTAAGCAATGGCGCATGGGGACAGGCTGCACCATGATGCATCACGTGCAACCCACATCTGATTTGGAAAAGACATGCTAATCGATGTTGAAGGAAGAAAGGTAACAACAAATAGAATCTCCAAACTCTTAACCTCAACAAGTGAAAGGCCATTCTTACACTTTAGAGTGTCACATCGCCAAATACTTGAAGCAGTCGAGAGGAATGAATCTGTGCTTGTTTTAACAAATACTTCCGCGGGCTGTGCATTATTTGATATACTTATTGTGATTAGGGGCTGCATTTATAGAGGGCATTCTAAGTGGGGAGTTGTGCAACAAGGTTTTTGTTCATTACACATATAAATTTCTTTATGTTGGTACATTTGGGAAAACAAGAGTTAGAGAGAGACTGCCAAAGACTAGCTGTCTGAAGAAATCGGCTATTAGCGTACAAAATTTTGCGGCATCTCTAGACCTTTATTGTGAAGGAGTAGGATTTTGCTGTTTGTCGGGGGTTATTTAAATTGGGAGACACAAGGACAGTAAGTTCATCAGAACACGTTCTGTGGAAGTACTCATAAAGCAAGCAAAATAGATGTAACACTGCAGTGATGGGACAGGGACTGAAGCTTGGTCAACAGTGAAATTCTGTTTTAACTGTGGTTGTAAATGGTCAATATGGTTATGATTATACAGCCTGCAAGGATCTTTTAAAATAGCAATGATAACTCTGACCTTTATGTATTGAAATTTTGAGGAGTGATTCGATATAGTTTTTACCAAGTAAAAATATTTTCGAGAATATGGTTGAATCTTAATCTGTCTTTCTTTCTCTCTGGGTTACCAGAGATAACATCTGTTCAGAAGAATAACGTCCGGCTGATTGTGGCAGAGACGTGTGTAAGGAAACTTGCAGTCCTATTGAATGAAATACATCCATTTACTGGATGAAACTTAGTTGGAAGCCATGTCCAATGGTGAAAACGTTTGTGAAATCCCTGAATGTATTTAACAGTTAAGAATATGCGGATTTCAGAAAGTATTAATATTAAACTTCTTGAATTGAGATTGACAGAAAGTGGCAAACTATTGAATTCAAAATTTAAAGGTCCGTCATTTCTTATAGATCTTCCACCTCCTCACCGAACATAACCATTCACTGCAATTAAGAAATAAAGATAATTCTTTATATTTTTGTACACAAGTGTTTGTCATCAATTTTTCAGCACATATACAATGAATGTATCATGTTTCTCGGGAGCTTAAAACATTTCCTACTTATGGCCACCATGTTTGGTGTAAATTGTTGTAAATTATGCGAGTAGTTTTCGCACCTTATATACTCTTAACAGATTCTTTTCGAATCAATTTAATCATTACAGATATGCACAACTTGAGCCGATATCATATTAAAGCAGTTATCATCGCGTATTCCAATCTCACGGTGAGAGAGAGAGAATGAGATTCGTTCTAATAGGATAAAAAAAAAACGTTCATTAAAGAAACAGACGTTTGTTGAACACTGAATGAATTATACATTTGACACACTTTTCACCCCAGCTCAACATCCTTGTTTCCTGTCCAGTACCGTTTCTAACTTTAAACCAAAATATAAATAATATTTTTTTAAATATTCTGTCTCCTTTCTTCTCTTAAACATCAAAATATCTCGCCAATAGAATGTCATTACAACAGCATATTCTTTTCATTTTTTTGACTCTCGAGTGTGTATCCGTTGATATCTTATATGCTTTTATATAGAGTAATGTAGTTCTCGGTTGATTAACTGTGTCTAACTGTGTCGGATATATACTCGAGAGTCAAAGCAATGAAAAGAATATGCTGTTGTCATAGCCCTAGTAATACCATTTTCTTTTCCAGTTTTAACAACTAGTCCTTTACTTTTCCATGTTTAAGCTTAACCATATTACTTTTCATGCTCGCATTTTTCTATTGTAATAAATAATATTTTTACAATATTCTGTTTTCTTTTTTCTCTCAACCATCAAAATATCTCGCCAATAGCATGTTATTACTGTAAATAATTCAATCAAAAAGGTTCAAATCTGGAGTTATCTTAAGTAGGACAGACCCTGGTGTGAATGTGGTGTTGGGGTAACTGAGATATTTCTAGTTAAGAGTAAGATAGACAATTTTAAGAATTTGAGACCAAGGATGACCAACGACACCCATTATCTCCACACTGTTGAATGACCTTGTGCCTGATTTCTTCATTATGTATTTTTTATATATTTTTTGAAAATAAATAAATCAAAATATCTAACATTAGTTATACTGATGTACGTCATAATTTTTGCCTACTTTGTGGATGTCCGCTTACGTACGTTCCTTTGCTCTTCAGAATTGAACTATTTTCCATATTCTTTACTTCAACGGACAAAATCCATACATATTACCAAACCTTCCCCGGTCCTTTCATGTCTATAATGTATTCCTTTCTCTCCAAAGCCTCTTCTTTTGTTGAAAAAAAATATAAAAAATACCATCTATGTTCAACTACGCACAAGTTTCCGTTAAAAAAAGACAGGGGATATTAATCAGTATTTTGGATATTATTTTGTTTTTTTTATAATTTACGGTTTGTTTATATTTTTATTTTTTCTAAACATTTTGTCAGATTTTATTCTTATATATATATATATATATATATATATATATATATATATATATATATATATATATATATATATATATATAACTATTGTGGGGCGTTCGCGCCTGGCCTCCATGGAATGGAAATAGGCACAAACTTTAATAAAGACTGTTCATATCTATCTGCATAAGTATACTTCGATAATTATGTTTCAGTTTGAAGAAATATGGTATAATAAAATTATGGGGTGTTCGCCCGTGCCTGACCTACATAGAATGGAAATATGTCACAAAGTTTAACAAGGTTTTTTAATATAGATCCACAGAATATTGTGATAAGTGTTTCAGTGTGAGCAGAGATGGTATAATAAATTATGGGGTTTATCTATTTTGTTTTTACTTTCATCATATTTTGCTTTGGTTTTGATATCCCCAAATTCGAAGCTATCTCTTTACAACCCTTCCTTTTCATAGCCTATCATACTTTCATAAATCAGAGTCCATTTTCTGTAGGCTGTTTTTGAACCCAGTCAACGACGGGTACTTTTGCTAGTATATATATATATATATATATATATATATATATATATATATATATATATATATATATATATATATATATATATATAAGAAAAAATGCTTGTCTGAGGCCAAAACACGAGAACAACAATGGATTGATAACTATATACCTAACCCTGTAAATATTGGGGAAAGTATAAGAATCCTAACCAGTCATTCAAAATACTCCAGATATACGTATAATACGCTGTATAGAAGAGTAATTCCATCTTCTAGAGTTAAAGTAGAGTAAATAGGAAGTGTCCTTAAAATCGATATTTAATTATGGGTTTATTGATTTTTAGACTATACTTAGTCTTTAAATATCGGGATTATTATGATTGCCAGTTATCCATCGATTCGATGAAAAATCCAATTGGTTATGATGAAATTACTTAAATAATAACTTGGTTTCAATCCCCAGTTTTGCTGATGAAGAGATTATATACAGATAAACTGAATATCGTCTTTGCAACGATCGTACACAATTATGTTATTATTGTTATTAATTCTAGGAACATATATTAATAATCTTGTAGTAATTTCGTTTACCTCATATATATATATATATATATATATATATATTAGTGTTGTGACGATTAATCGGAATATGGAATCGGAAAAATCGGAAAGATTTATGCCTATTTTCTGATACTAAAAACGATTCCTTTTAATTGCTTTTTTTTAAAATTTGATTTCGTTTAAAGCAAAATCTTCAACTTCTGTTAGTAATAATAAAATAATAAATAGTTATTGGTTTTTAAACTACTAGTAAAACTAAAATCGATAGACTGCCCCCCCCCCCACAGAAGTATTTTTACATTTGAGAAAATATCGACACATTAACATTATCTGCCTGATAGTCAGGGACCCGAACCTTGGTTTAACCCATAAAGAGGCCGTCACATCAGCAGGTGCAAATACTGGGGCTTGTGTATTACGATTTGGTTAATGGATTCTGGACCATGCAGTAACTTCTGGTGGGGCTTTTGGTTTGGTTTGGTTTGGTTGTTTCTGTTTTACGGCATATCAACCCTTTTCATGTTGTTTAATGCCGAATCCAGTGATTTTTAAGAACATTTTTTTAATATAATATATTTGTTTTTTCCCGTCGGTTTCTATTTAACCCAAAGTTGGGACCCTAACAGGTACTACCACTCCGGGTCAGAGTGGACCTGGGAGCAATGGCAATTAAAGGGTGGCTCCACACTCCCCAAAACCCGCAAGTGTAGACCTCACCATTGGATATAGTTTAAGATCATATCAAGGACCTGGTGGGACTTTTCGATGCAATATTATTGAGTAATGTTACGACTTTACCTTATCATGGTCTGCAAAATGTTCTTCGTCGTTTTCTTTCTTACTTTCCCTCTCTTCCCTGCTCCAACCACTCTTCTGACCTCTTCCCCATATCCCCATATTTCATCATGAAATGTCTCAAGAAACAATACAAAAGTAGACCCAGAATTCCAACTTCTAACGTAGATCGCCCCTACCAGGTCTCCAACATCAGGGATCTATGTTCCAACCTTCCAGAGGTTGAAATCCAATTACAGGGGAGCAAACCTGACCTATTGTTTTTGTGTGGAACTGGTACTTTACCGACTGTTTCCCTAAATGACTTCCCAATTAATGGATAATCTTACTTTACACCCACATTTGACCCCCAAGGTCGCTATGGGCATGGAATATGTATTTACATTAGAGATGGCTTTCCATATTGTAAGGACATCTCTAGAGAAGACGCACATTTTTCCTTTATGTGCTCCTGAGTAGCACTTGTTCACAGCAACGCATTCATATTTGATCTTTATCGCCCCTACAACAACGGAGTTACTATTTTTAGGTGTATTTCTGAGAAAGTTGATCACATCTTACCTGCACGTCCCTCGGCTAATATCATGTTTGTAGTGATTTCAATATCCCCAATCTTGAACGGCTAGCTCACTCAAACAAAATAGATAATAAGGAGAAGATCTGTTATGATTTCTTCATTGCTTATGACATAACTCAGATTATTCAAAAACCCACCCATGTACCCGATACTGGCAGTTTGTATGCATATCTCCTAGACCTTTTTCTTGCAACTTTCCCAAAGCTATGTTCATCCTCCATTCTGTCCCCACTAGGATCTTGTGACCACTTGGTTGTCTAAATTAAATTTAAAAAAAAGATGTACCTCTCCATCGTACAGTATATCGATACTCTATAGCTGACTGGGATAGCTTCCATACATTTATATAAGATATTCCTCTGTATTTCATGTTTACAACGAACGTGTCCTCTATATTATCACACCTAACTGAATGGTTAATTGTGTGTATAAATCGTTGCATACCTTCCAAGAAACCCCAGCAAAAACCTAACAGTCAGCCGTGGTTCTCTCCAGAACGGGCTGCTGCCACTGAGCACAGAGAAACCACTATTTTCACTTCTTTCAGCGAAATAGACGTACTCAAACTAAAGACGCCTTTAGGTCTGCCAGTTTGTTGTGGCCGTCCTTCCGTCTAGATAGACGATGGTATTTTATCTTTTCATGTCATACATAAGACATTGGTATTTTATCTTTTCATGTCATACATAAGACATTGATACTTTATCTTTTCATCTCATACATATGACATTGATATTTTATTTTTTCATGCCATACATAAGACATTGATATTTTATCTTTTCATGTCATACATAAGACATAGGTATTTTATCTCTTCATTTCATATATAAGACATTGGTATTTTATCTTTTCATGTCATACATAAGACATTGATATTTTATCTTTTCATGTCATACATAAGACATTAATATTTTATCTTTTCATGTCATACATATGACATTGATATTTTATCTTTTCATGTCATACATAAGACATTGATATTTTATCTTTTCATGTCATACATAAGACATTGATATTTTATCTTTTCATGTCATACATAAGACATTGGTATTGTATCTTTTCATGTCATACATAAGACATTAATATTTTATCTTTTCATGTCATACATAAGACATTGATACTTTATCTTTTCATCTCATACATAAGACATTGATATTTTATCTTTTCATGCCATATATAAGACATTGATATTTTATCTTTTCATGTCATACATAAGACATAGGTATTTTATCTTTTCATTTCATATATAAGACATTGGTATTTTATCTTTTCATGTCATACATAAGATATTAGTATTTTATCTTTTCATATCATACATAAGACATTAATATTTTATCTTTTCATGTCATACATAAGACATTAATATTTTATCTTTTCATGTCATACATAAGACATTAATATTTTATCTTTTCATGTCATACGTGAGACATTGATATTTTATCTTTTCATGTCATACATATGACATTGGTATTTTATCTTTTCATGTCATACATATGACATTGGTATTTTATCTTTTCATTTCATATATAAGACATGGGTATTTTATCTTTTCATGTCATACATAAGACATAGGTATTTTATCTCTTCATTTCATATATAAGACATTGGTATTTTATCTTTTCATGTCATACATAAGACATTGATATTTTATCTTTTCATGTCATACATAAGACATTGATATTTTATCTTTTCATGTCATACATAAGACATTGATATTTATCTTTTCATGTCATACATATGACATTGGTATTTTATCTTTTCATTTCATATATAAGACATGGGTATTTCATCTTTTCATGTCATACATAAGACATAGGTATTTTATCTCTTCATTTCATATATAAGACATTGGTATTTTATCTTTTCATGTCATACATAAGACATTGATATTTTATCTTTTCATGTCATACATAAGACATTGCTATTTCATCTTTTCATGTCATACATAAGGCATTGGTATTTTATCTTTTCATGTCATACATAAGACATTGATATATTATCTTTTCATGTCACATATAAAACATTGGTATCTTATCTTTTCATGTCATACATATGACATTGATATTTTATCTTTTCATGTCATACATAAGACATTGATATTTTATCTTTTCATGTCATACATAAGACATTAATATTTTATCTTTTCATGTCATACATATGACATTGATATTTTATCTTTTCATGTCATACATAAGACATTAATATTTTATCTTTTCATGTCATACATAAGACATTGATACTTTATCTTTTCATCTCATACATAAGACATTGATATTTTATCTTTTCATGCCATATATAAGACATTGATATTTTATCTTTTCATGTCATACATAAGACATAGGTATTTTATCTTTTCATTTCATATATAAGACATTGGTATTTTATCTTTTCATGTCATACATAAGACATTAGTATTTTATCTTTTCATATCATACATAAGACATTAATATTTTATCTTTTCATGTCATACATAAGACATTAATATTTTATCTTTTCATGTCATACATAAGACATTAATATTTTATCTTTTCATGTCATACGTGAGACATTGATATTTTATCTTTTCATGTCATACATATGACATTGGTATTTTATCTTTTCATGTCATACATATGACATTGGTATTTTATCTTTTAATTTCATATATAAGACATGGGTATTTTATCTTTTCATGTCATACATAAGACATAGGTATTTTATCTCTTCATTTCATATATAAGACATTGGTATTTTATCTTTTCATGATATACATAAGACATTGATATTTTATCTTTTCATGTCATACATAAGACATTGATATTTTATCTTTTCATGTCATACATAAGACATTGATATTTATCTTTTCATGTCATACATATGACATTGGTATTTTATCTTTTCATTTCATATATAAGACATGGGTATTTTATCTTTTCATGTCATACATAAGACATAGGTATTTTATCTCTTCATTTCATATATAAGACATTGGTATTTTATCTTTTCATGTCATACATAAGACATTGATATTTTATCTTTTCATGTCATACATAAGACATTGATATTTTATCTTTTCATGTCATACATAAGGCATTGGTATTTTATCTTTTCATGTCATACATAAGACATTGATATATTATCTTTTCATGTCACATATAAAACATTGGTATCTTATCTTTTCATGTCATACATATGACATTGATATTTTATCTTTTCATGTCATACATAAGAAATTGATATTTTATCTTTTCATGTCATACATAAGACATTAATATTTTATCTTTTCATGTCATACATATGACATTGATATTTTATCTTTTCATGTCATACATAAGACATTAATATTTTATCTTTTCATGTCATACATAAGACATTGATACTTTATCTTTTCATCTCATACATAAGACATTGATATTTTATCTTTTCATGCCATATATAAGACATTGATATTTTATCTTTTCATGTCATACATAAGACATAGGTATTTTATCTTTTCATTTCATATATAAGACATTGGTATTTTATCTTTTCATGTCATACATAAGACATTAGTATTTTATCTTTTCATATCATACATAAGACATTAATATTTTATCTTTTCATGTCATACATAAGACATTAATATTTTATCTTTTCATGTCATACATAAGACATTAATATTTTATCTTTTCATGTCATACGTGAGACATTGATATTTTATCTTTTCATGTCATACATATGACATTGGTATTTTATCTTTTCATGTCATACATATGACATTGGTATTTTATCTTTTCATTTCATATATAAGACATGGGTATTTTATCTTTTCATGTCATACATAAGACATAGGTATTTTATCTCTTCATTTCATATATAAGACATTGGTATTTTATCTTTTCATGATATACATAAGACATTGATATTTTATCTTTTCATGTCATACATAAGACATTGATATTTTATCTTTTCATGTCATACATAAGACATTGATATTTATCTTTTCATGTCATACATATGACATTGGTATTTTATCTTTTCATTTCATATATAAGACATGGGTATTTTATCTTTTCATGTCATACATAAGACATAGGTATTTTATCTCTTCATTTCATATATAAGACATTGGTATTTTATCTTTTCATGTCATACATAAGACATTGATATTTTATCTTTTCATGTCATACATAAGACATTGATATTTTATCTTTTCATGTCATACATAAGGCATTGGTATTTTATCTTTTCATGTCATACATAAGACATGGGTATTTTATCTTTTCATGTCACACATAAGACATTGACATTTTATCTTTTCATGTCATACATAAGACATTGGTATTTTATCTTTTCGTGTCATACATAAGACATTTGTATTTTATCTTTTCATGTCATACATAAGACATTGGTATTTTATCTTTTCATGTCATACATAAGACATTGATATTTTATCTTTTCATGTCATACATAAGACATTGGTATTTTATCTTTTCATGTTATATATAAGACATTGGTATTTTTTCTTTTCATATCATATATAAGACATGGGTATTTAATCTTTTCATGTCATACATGAGACATAGGTATGTTATCTTTTCATGTTATATATAAGACATTGGTATTTTATCTTTTCATGTCATACATAAGACATTGGTATTTTATCTTTTCATGTCATACATAAGACATTGATATTTTTTCTTTTCATGTCATACATAAGACATTGGTATTTTATCTTTTCATGTCATACATAAGACATTGATATTTTATCTTTTCATGTCATACATAGGACATTGGTATTTCATCTTTTCATGTCATACATAAGACATAGGTATTTTATCTTTTCATGTCATACATAAAACATTGGTATTTTATCTTTTCATGTCATACATAAGACATTGGTATTTTATCTTTTCATGTCATACATAGGACATTGGTATTTCATCTTTTCATGTCATACATAAGACATTGGTATTTTATCTTTTCATGTCATACATAAGACATTGATATATTATCTTTTCATGTCACATATAAAACATTGGTATCTTATCTTTTCATGTCATACATAAAACATTGGTATTTTATCTTTTCATGTCATACATAAGACATTCGTATTTCATCTTTTCATGTCATACATAAGACATGGGTATTTCATCTTTTCATGTTATACATAAGACATTGATATTTTATCTTTTCATGTCATACAATAGACATTGCTATTTCATCTTTTCATGTCATACATAAGACATTGATATTTCATCTTTTCATGTCATATATAAAACCTTGGTATTTTGTTAACTTTTCCCTTTTAACTTTGTTTAATCCAGCATCATTGGTTAGACTAACTTCTTAGGTTGCTTCTGTCCCATATTATTTAGGTTTTATTGCTCAGTTTTCTAGGTATGTAGCTGTAGGAATTGCATAGTCGTAGTGGATGGTGTATAACTTATTTCCAACTGTTCTTTCTGGTAAACATGTTCCCAGGACTTGCTGCTGCAATCGATATTCAACTGTTTAGAAATCGGCCAGTGGAGATATTCACACACTCCATTGTGTTCCATTGTATTATAGCCATCCTCCAGCAGAATCTTACAGTTGTATGTCAGGTGACTAACAATTTCTGCACTTGCTGTCTTTGTTTAGAAGACACATTTTCCTAAAATCATTAGTCATGAAGCCTTCATCTTGGGCAGCCATTATAATTATATCCTGACCATAGTGGAACGATCCTCTTTTCCGCCAATCTATGGTGCCTTCTTTATCTATATAGTGTTGAGTGAATTCATCCAGAAAATACTCTGTTGGTTGGCCCATTCTTTCAGTTTTTGGCAATGGAAGTTCTTAGTGCATTTTTGGCGACTATTTTGGGCTATTTCTGTAACAGACTTGTTTTCTGATTCTGCCTTGTCCAAAATGCTTGGCAAGTTTCGTGATGGAGGTAGTTCTGCTGGCTCTTGTTTCATGGTGTTCGTGTACCATTTTTAGGTTTGGATTTTGAAAGCTCATAAGTTATTGTCCAGTGCCTCTGATAGTTGCAGATAAATCTAGGCAGACAGGCACTGGTTTTGGTATGTTATTCTGTACAGTGTTAGCAATTTTGCGTTTTAGAGTGCAGTCTGTTTATTTGTTTTATAGCCAGTCGACAATGCTGTATGTTATCACAGTCATTGCTAGTTGATAATTTGCAGCAGTTTTGTTTTTATTTGTAAGTTCTTTTTTACTGATTTTCCTTACACGACGTATATTCTCTGCCAAATTTTCTTAGCAAGCTTAATTGAATACTTCTCGTTTACACCAACGTATTTTTCCTAATCTTCTTGGCCTTTGATGCAAATATTTTCATCAAGCTGTATGTTTTCTGTTTGGACCTTCTTCCCAGCTTTGATAGAGCAGTTGGCACATTTGTTCAAACCAAACTTCATTCTAATATCCCTGTAAAAGTCGACAAGTCAGCGTCTGAGTTGGCATGCAGCTTGACGTCGTCGATGAAAAGCAGGTGGTTGACTCTTTTTTGGGGTCTTGTCGGTGGACTTGGCTCAGATTGTAGGCACTCCGGTTTTTGTTGAGTAACTTGTTTAATGGATCTATCGCCAGGCAGAAGAATAAAGAAGAAAGATTTCTCTTCTAATTTTCATATTATTATTCATCAGACTACTGTCCTCATCTTGAGTGTGATTTTTACAACGTTTCGGTCGACCTTCTTTAGGTGTATCTTGTCGAATTCAAGAATGTTTCTGTCAAACTCGGGAATTTGGAAAAAGGTCGAAAGTTACATCAATCGAAACGTTGTAAAAATCACTCTCAAGATGAAAAGAGTATAATAATAATATGAATAACCAATCCTCATCTCAAAAATTCAGAAACGTCTGATTTTCATGTTAGGGATTTTTTCAGTTTCATTAGCATAGCTTAATGCCATGATAGTTTGCCGCATTTTCATATGTATAGCCATGGTCTTTTTGATTGCTAGGTGGATTTTATACAAATCTAGGCATCGTAATAGGCACGTGTGGAGAACACTATCATATATCTTTTGGTAATCAATCCACGCCATACTTAGGTTTCTTTGTCTCTTTTTACAAACATCACGGATGGTTTTATGTATTAATAACTGTTCATTGGTGCCTAAACACTTCCTCTTGTATCCTGCTTGTTATTTTTCCAAGTATGCTGAAGAGGAGAGATGTTGAGAGATGTTGTCTGCAAACAGACCAGTGAAGAACTTGCACGTAGTAGTGAGACAGCAGATGGGTCTGTACTTCTGTAGTAATAATTCTTCTAATGCACTCACCTCTAAAAGTCTGTTTTGTTTGCTGTCAATACACGGGGGCTGAGAGAGGAGGAGGAGGATGAAGAAAAAGAAGAAGAAGAATAAATAAGGTTGGTTTTATGGGGAAGAGGGAAAGACTAACCGCGATAATTTCCGAGATTTCAGAAGAATAAAAGACTGAACTTGGAACGGATAGGCGGCTTTGGTTTTTGCTCCAGCAGAGAAAACTGTAATAGGAGAGGAAAGTCCTTTACTAAAAAGTTCCGGCTGAAAGTGAGAAAGAAAGTGAAGTTGAAGGACCCAGCAGTTTTCAACTTCCTAAGACCTGGTGTTTCGTTTGTTTTCCGTATGGGGGTTGTATCATCATTTAAAAGACATACTGATATGGCTTCTTCACCCCTCAATAGTCTGCTGAAGCAACTGCTATACTGACCATATCATTTTATATTTTGTTTATCGTTTAAGCTAGAAATTGGGTAGGTGGCCTATGCCAAGCTTTTTGTAGTTCTGGAACCCATTTAGCTTCATGTTTTGATCAGCTTCTAGCCTTGACCTTTACTCACGATCTGAAATGGAAAACATATATCAAATCCATTGCCAAAGTCGCTGGAAAAATGGTGGGATCCTTCTACCGCTCCAGTAGATATCTCCCCCTGGATGCTATTCTCTACCTATATAAAAGCCAGGTACGGCCATCTATGCAGTGTTGTTGCCACATCTGAACAGGAGCTGCTAGAAAAGCTTATCCTGCTGTGACAGAGTTCAAAATAGACTTTGTAGCTTAGTGGGTGTGTGCCCTTTTCTCTTCCCTGCAACCTCTTTCCCACAGAAGAGACGTTACGAACCTGTCTCTGCTTTATCCTTATTTTTATGGCAAGTGCTCGTCTGAGCTTCAATCTATGGTCCCTCCCTCGCCAAACTTTCACGAAAAACACTCATCTAGCCAAAACCACTATCAATAATTTCCCCCACTCTTTATCTGTGCCTAAACCTGAATGTAGATTCCATGAACAAAGCTTCTTTCTTAGAACTGCACGCCTGTGGAACTCTCTTTCGATTGCCTGATTTCTAGCTGACTACAATTTGAGTGTCTTCAAGTCCAATGTAAACAAGTTCTTGATAAACCGTTTCCCTAAATAATCCAATTCACAAAACTCCCACTACTTATGTTTACTACGCGATAATCACATTGACTAATGTATACCTATTAAGCCTTATCCTCGAGTGGCCTCCGGGCCTAGATTAGTGGTGATTCCTGTGTAAAAAAAAGACAAAAAAACATTTAGTTTTTGTTTTATCATGGCAGCTCTTATCTCTGGCTCTGACATTTCTGGTTTAGTTTTGTTGCTTTTTTTTTCAACATCTTGTATACAGTGGGCCTCTTCCTTGTATGTTACCTTATTTTCGAACAGAGCTCCTCCAGTTCTTGCCTTTTGGGGCGACTTATCTACCGTCATTGCGTCCCTTATTATGTTACGGTAGAATAAACGAGCATTTTGCTTAAACATTTTACTTTCGATTTTCGCCTTATTCTTGCTCTCTTTTTTCTTTATACTTTTTGATAGTACGAAATTAAATGGGATCGAATTTTCGTAAAAAAATAAAGTAAATGTTGTAGTCAACCTTATTTACTAACAGTTCATAAATTAAAAATTTTATGAAATTGAAAGAAAATCAAAATGCCGGTTCCAGGAAATGCAAAAGAAAACCTACAACTTCGAATTTCCTTCACTCCAGTGACACGATTATTTTTCAGTTTGAAGTTTAATGTTTCACAGGGCGTTGGCGTGGACGGGGATGACGTGGGGTGAAGAGTGGGAGGAGAAGGAGGTTGTAGTTTTCTTTGGCTCTTTCTTCTGGTTATCATCATCATTCTCTTTACTCCCTCCTACTCATCCGCCTACTCCTCCCCATCTTGCTTTTAATCATTCTTTTCATTGTTGTTCATTATTTTCTTCTTTTTTTTTCATTTTTATGCTGTTTTTTTTTTAACTTTTGGTTGTTGTTTTTGTTGTACTTCTTTTTTTTCCTTCCTCTTTTTCCTCCTCTATTCTATTTCTTTTTGTTATTTATGCTATTGCTGCTGTCTCTTCTTCTTCTTCTTCTTCTTCTTCTTCTATTGTTCTTACTATTGTTGTTATCCCTCCTTTCTCCTTCCCCCTGTTTTTATCCTTCTTCCTCTTTTTTGTTATTAATTTTATTTCTGTTCGTTTTCTTTATTTTCTTCTTTATTTTTCATGTGGGCAATGTCAGGCAACCTTGCTAGTTCATAATATACAAGACGCAGACATATATTTCACCAGGATTATACAGGTATGAGCAATTTGAGTGATAAAGAAGACTTGGGAACACAACTCTTTTAAAACGCCAAATGAATTAAATCTTTGAACATTTTGATACGAAGATAACAGCTATAAAATTTTAAATATTTCAAAGAAATCAAGCTAATAGATCACTCACCATAATAAAAAGTGTAGTTTCTTTCCTGCTAGAATTATAGAACAATTTGCCGGAGCATGTCAAAAAAGTGGTCATTTATCAAAATCACACTGACCAATTTCGTGATTGTGATATAAAGAAAGAATTACACAGAAAAAGTATTAGGAGCTTTCAGAAGAGATTGCTAACTTAAATCATACTGCTGGAAGACAGAAAAGGTTTATTCAACTGGATCTTCATTTCAAATTATTGACCAGAGGATAGAGAAGGAGAGGGGGGAGATCGATAATCGTTTTTTAATCATAGTTTGTCAGTCCATCCCATTTTTTTACGTTCACGCGTTGCATGCTCTCAGGTAGACGATCTTCTTTTTTCATAAACTTTCTCTTTGAATCATATGACGCCACATTCGTTTCTATTAATTCACACAATCTAGCAATTCTCACCTCATTATTTTTTAAATGTTACCATTTCTTTTAGCTGGGGACGGAGCATCCCACCGGATGCCAGACATTCACCCGCTATCTCATATTTCTACTTCTTGTTCTATATTTAGTTCCCAATTAACCAAAGAAAGATTTAGGTTCGTTCAACCCGGCCGATAGATTGCTTTATAAAAAGGACTAAGTTTTACCCACCCCGATGATTTTATTGATAACGCTCGGAAGGCGAACAACCTCTTATTGTCTCTCAAACCCTAGCGATTGCTATGATACATGGGCAAGACTAACACATAGACAGAACGAGAGAGAGAGAGAGAGAGAGAGAGAGAGAGAGAGAGAGAGAGAGAGAGAAGAAATCATAGCTCGCTCGACCTCGGGTTGTTGAAGAACAGCGCGTTGGTGCATTCATTCTGTTTTTCTTTCCTTTTATTTTTTCTTTTATTCTTTTGTTATCCTTTCTTATTCTATCACCAACCTAAACTGTGTGCGGTTGACATTGTTTTCAAATATATATTTCGGAAAATCCAAACAAATTCTCGTGCAATATCTATTTTATTTCTATTCACCAGTGATGTTAGAAGCGACGAAACACAAATTTTGTTTTTGTTTTGATATTCCTTTTTCTTTGCACTCTCGCTAAGAACAACGACACATCAACCCGTTGAACGAAGATCTTCTATTGATAACGGTAACGTTGCCTGTGTACGAAGGCGAATTTTCCAGAGATGTTCAAGTACGTACAATAATCCTATTGCATTATTGCATTCACATCGGGGAATTTCAAGAACACTAGAACTTTTGTAACCGACCTGCTAGAACAGTTGTATGATACGTACAATGTCTGTTAGAACATTTTTTTTTAACTCAGTGTGGATGGCTCTCCGTTTTTCTTCACGGCGCTGTCACTCGATTGGGTGACATATCAGGAGAGAGTTAAGAACCGGAAGTGGCCTCGCCCGTGTTATACAATTGAAAACACCTATTAATGTAAAATTCACAAAGTGTTTCCGTTATTTTGTCGAACTCCTGTAATAGCAATTTTCAAAACACCTATTATTTCTGCCCAACCCTTATACACACACGCGCGCGCACACACGCAAACACACACACACACACACACATATATATATGTGTATGTGATAAAAAACCTCATTGACATTATATACACACGCACAAACACACATACACACACACACACACACATATATATATATATATATGTGTGTGTGTGTGTGTGTGTGTGTGTGTTTGTGCGTGTGTATATAATGTCAATGAGTTTTTATCCCTGACATTAATATCAAAAGTCTAATTTTTCTATTTAAAAAATTATTAAAACAGAATTTATAATATACTCAATCATGGATATGTGAGCAACTTTATAAAAGTTTACTCATTTGCATATTCCTTAAAAACGACATTTCATTAATTAATTATTTAGTTTTATGTTTTTTTGGATGATTGGTTTCATTTAACTATCACGCTTAATTCTATTTATGTATATTTCCTACATTGTGTATAATTGTGTAGTATGTAGTACAAAAAGTTTTATCACAGACATATATATTATATATTATATATATATATATATATATACTATATTATATTGTATACCTGCTACTTCTACGCATGTGCAATATACATTTATAGGTTACCGTCGCTTAATTTTGAACGTTTTTTTTTATCCAGCTGTCAATAACAACTAATACTGTGCCCTTAAATGATTTGGTTTGGATTCTAGCGAATAACACTGAAGGCATTTTTTAAACTTTCGAAATGACTACTATATCATCACCATCATTATCATCAGGACGGGCTCCTTGTCCGGACCAATGTGACTCTTCCTCTCCAGAATTTCCTATCTTCCATTAGCTGCCTCAGATCTTCAGGTTCACAATTGACGTCGTGTGCTATTTGCTGGATGTATGTGGATCTAGGTCGTCCTTTGCTTGCGCGTCCGTGTCGTGGCGTCCATAGCAATACATCACTCACCAATTCATGCTTGCCCCTCAGACAGTGACCAACGAATCGTGGGTGTCTCTTCCTGATGGTATTAAATATGGCAGGTAGGTTGCTATAAAGTTGCTGCTTCGTGGGATTATTTTACCCAAATATATTTAATACTGTTCGTAGCATACGGGTGTATGCGCCGTCTAGTTTTCTTTCCAATCTTTTGGTGAGGGTCCAGGCTGTAGCACCGTAAAGAAGGACAGACTCTACCACTGCCCTTAAGAATTGTCTTTAAAATAAAAAACAAACAAACAAAAAACCTACTATATAGTCGATACATTGTTATAAATACGAAATCTGCATGGATTAAATTATCATGTGTATTCATATTTTATGACTAGGACATGCCGAAAGGACACTACTATATATTTGGTACAAAATAATAATAGTAAAGGATTGGATATATAGAAGTAACCTTGTCTGTATGTGTGTACAAAACGGTCTCTACCAAACTCCTCTATCAATTTTTGGTCTGCAGATACAAAACTTAATATATGGGGTAGTTGGACCCACGAAAAAACTCAATTTATTTTTTAGTCGCAAAAATTAGCTACTAAGGGGTCAATATTGAAAAAAAAGGAACTTGTGTAAGCACAAATATACATTTATATGTTTAACTGCGTTAATTTGCCAAGTTTTGGTATGCACGTATTATTAGCTGATGGTAGGTAATACCCTAAGAGAGCTAAAATTTTTAGGTTCAATTCGAGCTGATGGCACACAAGTTATTATTATTTTTTAACTTTCCAAACCACTACTATATATATATATATATATATATATATATATATATATATATATATATATATATATATATATATATATATATACAAACCACTACTATAATACATATATATATATATATATATATATATATATATATATATATATATAATTAATATAGAAGTCTATTTATGGCAAATTAGTGGACATATATAGGAAACTTAGTCACATAGCCTTCAATGACCGGGGGCGAAATCTTGCTTTACGGAAGGTTGACTGTTTATTAGATATTTTCATTGAGGAATAAGGAACATTATTTTTTATTTTAAATATTTATCATTTTTAATTGTACCTTGACTCTTATATCAGAAGAAAAACCTTGTGTGTGTGGAGGGGTATGCGCCTGGGTGTGTGTGTGTCTTGGGGGATGCTACTTTTCTCGATCGAGATGAAAATGGCTGGACCGATTTTTTAAAAATCCACACGAATGTACTTTACATGGCTGGCAGTGTTCCTGGATAGGTTTTGTATCGGAATGTCTTCGATAAGTATCGATAATAGAAATAATCTAATGAAAGGAAAAAACAGGCAATTTTGACCAAAGTTAACACCCTATACAGCCTAACACCACACAAGCTAAAGGGGTCGACATATAAAATCAGCAGTTGTTTTTTGATATGACAGGGGTGCATTCGAAATGAATGTTTCCCTTTAAAGCGAAACTGCACCATGATACTTGAGTTTTGCATTTTAAATTTCATTCAAGCTATTATATATAAAAAATAATTTTATAAAATCAACAATAGGTTCTCTACAGTACAATGTAAACTACAACGTATTGTGAACTAAGTCACTGCGGTGAGGTATGTGAAGCTTCCTCCAGGTTCACCGCGATGGGTCCCCAATTAAAGCAGGCTATCAATAGATTTGATTGAAAAATGGACGATTTTACCGAATCGATGACAATCAAAATATGAGAGTGTGAAATATTCATTGATCATCATTCAATCCTGAGCAACGTCGTGTATATATATATATATATATATAGTGTGTGTGTGTGTTTAGGGTGTGTGGGTGTGTGCATCCATGTACACGTGAGCAGGCAAGTGCTTTCCACTTAAAATATTTATTCTTTTGATGGTTGATAATAATGTTTTGATTCATAGTGAACTTTTGCCCTCAGCACCAAATATTCAGTAATGTCTATTTCATTCATCTCTATAACCCCATTGGCTTAGATGCTCTTTAATTCCTGTTTCTATTTTTTCTTTTTGTTGCGTGGTGGTGGGAATGGAGCATGTGATGGGGAGATGTTTCCCATAAAAAAAATACACACCACGAAATAATCCCAATAAGTCGCGCAAGAGAAATGGCAGAGTTAATGGTATGCCGGTATCACTGATGCAGTGGAGCTATGGGGTGTCCCCCGTAGGTGGTTTTGAGAGAGAGAGAGAGAGAGAGAGAGAGAGAGAGAGAGAGAGAGAGAGAGAGAGAGAGAGAGAGTGAGTGTGTGTGTGTGTGTGTGTGTGTGTGCAGGAAGGTGGGGGGTTCTACGGTGCAAAAAAGGGGAAGTGCTAGGGTGCACAGTAGTATCGATCCAGCCTACTGCGGCGAAATAAAGAAAAAAAATGGGGAGATTCGCACAACCCTTGTGAGCTTTGACTGCAATCGTTATGAAAATAAATAAATAAATATAAATATATCTATGCGGTGGCAGCTTTTTCAAGGCGATTCCTTCACAGATTTATTATAGAAATGTTTATTATATTTTATACTAAAATCAAAGTCAGGGGAACATTTGAGTGCGCAAATAAAAAGTACGTTTCGTTGAATCGCATTTATTTTCATCATTTGCGGTTTTTTTTTTTGTATTGGAATTAATTTAAAGTGCGATAAATAAAACGGAGGTCTGATTTTCGAAATCTGTATTCATATATACTAGAATAATACTTTTCCTGAGACGGGTAAAATTCATTCCATATTATGTCTCGTCGGCAAGGCAAAATCACTAAATCACGGCGTGAGTTCATTGATAGAAAAACATTCAGTATAGACATTAAAAACGTTTTTTCTTTTGTTAGATATTATTATATGAGGAATCTTTCAGAGTTAAAACCTACTGAGAAATACACATTTTGTTTTGAGAAATATACACTTTATATATGTAAATATTAGGTAAAAAAAATAACAAGTTATCAGGAATGGTCGTCAATTAAGGCCGTATTGGATAACTTTATCTAATCTAATATATAAAAGACTATATGTTCGTCTGTCTGTCTCCATATTTTCAAACTCTATCTCTCTCGAAAGTAAAAGTCGCAGAGTAGCGCTAAGTTCCTGAAATGATTGGATTCTTTTATGGTTAGAATAGTTTTAAAAAGTAAAAAATGGGTCAAAATTGAAAAAAAATTGTTACATATTTTGTACATTTATCCTAGTTTATTTTTAGTCAGCGCACATGCGTGTCACGTTGGCACAATGTTAACGTTAAAAGCTTTGAATGCTACAGTGTTGTTTTCGGTTTCGATTCTAGCTGATGGCACCCAAATATATATTTTTTTTTTACTTTTGAAATCACGACTCTATAATAATATATACGAAATCTGGACAAATTAAAATATCATATTTAAGCGTATTTTACGACCGGACAAAGCCGTGCCCCCGCTAGTGTTTACATATTTAAAATGTGTATTTCTCAATACAAAATGTGTAATTCTCAATTGATTTTAATTCTAAAAGATTCCTCATATCATAATATTTAAGGAAAACACCAAAAAATTTCAATGTCTACACATAATGTTTTGCAATAAACTCACGCTGTGATCTAGTGATTTGCCCCCCTTACGAATATTAAAATCAAAATATAAACATTATGTCTATAATTTTGATTTCAAGTTTAATAAAGCATCTATTACACTATTTTGACTCTCTAAAATGTCTAAAACTGAATGCTTAAGCATCAGGGGCCTTAAGGAGAAATTAAAATTCCAAGATTTTTACTTAATTGTTTTCGTCTACTGATCAAATTCAATGCAAATCTGAAACACTTGAATTTTTGGGCTTGTATTACTGTACAAATAAATTCGAAAAAGGTGTCAAAAACAAATACATAACAAATAAATGTTATCAAAGAGAAGATAAGTTACTTTCCTACCTAATAGATTTCTAGTGTTTTTATTTAATATAACATGTTTATTCAGCTCGAAAAGGATTTATAAATAAAAAAACTAGACAAAATACGGTTAGAAACTCGCTCAATATGTAACCGTCACATAGGCTGACATATATTCGGTGTGTTTTTAACAGCATTTTGCATATGTTTTTATTTTTAACACCTTTTCCCAAACTTACCGCGTCAAAGAGAGAGTCGGGCGCCATTTTAAATTTTCCAATACATCAGTAAACACTGTATGTTTTTCGAGCTGAATAAACATGTTACATTAAATAAAAACATTAAAAACATGTCCAGTTAGGTAGAAAAGTAACTTATCTTGCCTTTGATAACGTTTATTTGTTATATATTTATTTTTGTCAACTTTTTCGAATCTATGTGCACAGTAATACAAACCCGAATTTTTATATTGGAGATTGTACATATATTATACCATCCTAACCCTTTTAAATCACCCAAAGGGACTGAAAATTAGAGAATCTTATTAGTCGATGTCTAATAGTTGTGACCATGTAAACAATAAACTCTGAAGCACAAATGGTCGCGCGTTTTAATGTTAACATTCCATCTTCGTAGATCTTTAACTTAAAAAAAAAATAAAAGAGTTTACTTTGAAACGATTCTCGTATGACAAAGCTTGCACTGGACGATGATCACTAAATCATAACGTGAGATATTGAGAGAAAATCATTCTGTATAGACATTAAAATGTTTTTTCTTTTGTTAAATATTATTATATGAGAAATCTTTTAGAGTTAAAATCTACTGAGAAATACACATTTTGTATTGAGAAATACACACTTTAAACATGTAAATATTAGGTAAAAAAATAACAAGTTATCGGAAATGGCCGTCAATTTAGGCCATATTGGATAACTTTACCTATTCTAATATATAAAAGGATATATATCTGTCTGTCTCCATATTTCTAAACTCTATCTCTACCGAAACTAAAAGGCGCAAAGCGGCGCATCGTTCATCGCTGGCAAAAGTGCATTGAGAATGGTCGTGACTATGTAGAAAAATAAATTCTGGAGCACAAAAGGTCGCTCTTATTAATGGTACTACTCCTGTCTTCGTAGCTCTTCATTATTTTAAAAATTAAAACAAAAAGATAGGAAGTTTTAATTTTGGAATCTCTTTTTATTTATTTACTTAAGTGGATGTTTTCAGAAACCGAGTGGTCACTTCCTGGGACTAACACTTGATCTGTATATGAGATATATAAATATCCGAGCATTCCATAGAATTTCTTCTTTACTTCTCAGACGTTGAGTTAGTAGAAAAGCTAAGAACATATTGTTTCTGTCTCACCAATTGACCATTTAAATACGTTATAGTTAGGGCTAGGACAACAGCATATTCTTTTCATTCTTTTGACTCTCGAGTGTATATGCGTTGATATCTTATACGCTTTTATATAGAGAGATGTGGTTCTCGGTTGATTAACTGTGTCTAACTGTGTCGGATACACACTCAAGAGTCAAAACAATGAAAAGAATATGCTGTCATCATAACCCTCGTTATAATATATCTTTCTTATGATTGCTTAGTCTTACCAGATACAAATAATAAGTGACTTAGTCTGATGGAGTATCCAACTGAATGCTAATGCTAGAGACAAGGTGCACCATTTTTCTTATAACCCATAATGAGAGAATCTTATGTGGATTTTAAATATTAGGTTCCTTTGATTATGTAGTCAGGTTTTGCTTATAGGAAAGACATATCGTCATGTCAGTTGTCCTGACAAACCCTTGTATAGAGAGATCTTGGGCACATATTTAGCAGGCATTCAAATTCTATCCTGTATAATAGACATTCAATATAATACGTGTGTGTAGTAGAGACGATAGATCTGTTAGCAGCACATGGCATGTAACATATGCAAATGACTAATCCGGCTACGTGATGTGACATCACAGCAGAGACAAAAAGACACGCTGTTGTGTCGTGGAACAACAGTGAAAATAAACACAATCAAGTCGAGGTTCGGTTAAGGAACAAGTATATCAACCATAATGTAAAAAGATAGAAAAGCGTGTATATCTGCTGAGCACTAGGCTAGCAGTTGAAGTGCAGTCTCATCTCTCTCACCGGTGTTGAAATTACTAGCGCTATTTATAGTGCTAATCGGTGTAAATTCCCCTGTTCAAGGAAGGCCGGTATGACACTCCCCTTTGAAAATATCCCGTCTGGGATTAATAACGTTTTTATTTTGGGTTCACCCTAATCAATTCTGTTGATTTCCGTTTTCTGTTTAATCTCCTGTTCTCCGGAGCTGTCTCTGGTATGGTCACCTGAAAAGTATCAACACTGCGTCCATGATGTCCTCCTCGGGCGATCTGATCACCTCATAATTCGAGTATCTTTCCCGAATTTGGTTAGTGTGACGTTTTTGCACGAAGTTTGGTCCCTTAATCATGTATACCATGTTGCCTATTTGTTTCTCAACAATGCCGGACTCCCAGAAAGTCTTATTATTTTTGTGAATCTTGTAGAAGACTCTTTTTCCAACTTTATACCGTCTTTTTTGTTATCGTTTTTTGAGGTTTGGCCTATCCTGGTTTGGTAACAACTTGTGAAAAATCGATCTAACTTTGCGTCCGAACATGACCATAGCAAGTTTCTTAGACATTTCGATGTTTGCACTCGAAATGCCTCTGTAGACTTGTAAAAACTGTTGGATTGACTTATCCGTCGGCGACACACTAGCTTTTTTCAGAGCTCTCTTGAATGTGTCAACGAATTTCTATGCTTGTCTATTACTTCTAGGGTGGTATGGCGGAATGGTTATATGCTCGATTAGATGATTCTCGCAAAAATGTTTAAATTAGATAGACATAAATTGCGTTCCATTATCTGTAACAACGCAGTCTACTACTCCAAACCTAGCGAATCGTTCATACAGGAAGTTGATAGTTACCTCGGATGTAGGATTCTTACATTTTAATACTTCCGGCCATTTAGATAGACTGTCTACAACAATGAGATAATAGAACCCATCTAGCGTTCCTGCAAAATCTAAATGAATCCTAGACCAAGGTCGGTCCGGTTTGCCTACGATCCGAATTGAGTCGGAGTTTTCATAGCTAATGCGCATCCTCTACGCTCCCTGATTTTTCCTTCTATATCTTTACCCATGTTTGGCCAATAAACGAAAGAGCGCATAAGGCTTTTCATTCTTGATATACCTGGATGTCCTACATGGAATTCTTTGAGCATTCTTTTCTGTAATGTTGCAGGAATTACGACCCTGTCGCTACATAACAGGACGTTATCGCAAATTGAATAAATGTCTTCATCCAGTTCGTTATTATTGATCCTTTCTTTCGTGCATATAATAAATTTGTCCACCTCTGTCTTACTCTTAATCTCATCAAGCGTTACTAGAAATTCTCTTATTGTGTCACATAACGTATTTTTTACTTCGACTTCTGCTTGAATGGCTGCTCTTACCATATCCTCCAATGGTTCTGTCTGCTTAGGTATTAACCTCGATAACCCGTCTGCATGACCAAATTTTTTAGATGGTACATACTCCATTTGAAAATTGTAATTCAGAAGTATGGTAACCCATCTTTGGAGTCTATTCGCTGTATGTTGTGGTAGTCCCTTTTTCGATCCGAAAATCCTTAATAATGGTCTGTGGTCTGTTTGTAACAGAAATTGCCTACCGCGCAGGAAACGATGAAATTTCTTTACCGCGAATATAATGCTTAGCGCCTCTTTTTAAAAGTGATCGGGATGAATGTGCTATGGGTTTCACTTTTCCATCATCTATTTTGTGTAAAATGCATGCTCTTATGCCATAGGAGCTGGCATCGCTTGCAACTATAATTTCACGCTTGAGATTATAATGTGCCAGAAACAAGTCAGACGTTAAATCTCTTTAATTTCCCGAAATGCTTCTTCGCACTTTAGCGTCCAGACCCATTTTTGGTCTTTCCTTAACAGTTCATTTAAAGGTAACCTTAGTTTATGTATATTTGGCACAAATACATTGTAGTAATTTGCCAAATCTAAGAAACTTTGTAAAGACGCAATATTTTCTGGAGCAGGCATATTCTTTATTGCACTCGATCTATCTAGATCCGGCTTTCTTCCATGTTTATCGATGATTTGGTCTAAGTATTTTATTTTCTCCATGAAAAATGTACATTTTTCCTGTTTTACTTTACATCCATAATCCTGGATCCTTTTGAATACTTGGTTTACTTAAGCTTTGTGTTGTTCTTTGCTAGCGCTTTTCATTAACACATCGTCAAGGTACCCTACTGCGAAATCCAATCCATTTAACACAATGTCCATAATTTGCTGAAAAATCGCAGGGGCGACTTTGACCCCAAAAGGAAGTCTGTTAAACTTGTATCATCCCTTATGAGTATTAATACATAGCAGCTTTGAACACTCCTCATTGACTGGAACTTGTAAGTACGCGTCACTGAGGTCGATTTTAGAAAAATATTTCCCTCCACTCAATTTTGTAAATATCTCTTCAGGGCTCGGAAGAGAATACTGGTGATCTTGTAATGCCCTGTTTAAGCCTGTCGTGAAGTCGGCGCAAACCCGAATCTCCTTACTCTTCTTTTTGATGTAAACCGTTGGTGCAGCCCACTCACTGTGGTCATTTTTTCCTAGGACACCCATGTTTTCGAGTTTTTTTTTAATTCAGCGTCTATCTGTTCTATTACGGCGTATGGAAAATTTCTTTTCTTTCTGAACACTGGCTGTTCATTTACTTTTACGTCAAATTTTGCTACCGCTTTTGTACACCTTCCCAAACCGCCTGGAAATACGTCTGGGAAATTCTCTTTTAACTCCCTCTTAAGTTTTTCTCCCTCCACATTCGAATCCTAAACATTTTGGCAAAATGAGTTTAAAGGCAGATCCCATATTCTAAACTTTTCGAAAAAGGTTGTTTGATTTTCGCATGACAAAAATTCTTGCTTTTTCGGCCCTGTTCTGGAAAAAAATATTCGTCAATAATTCTCCTTTGAAGGTATTATTTCGCCACTGACGCTTCTCGCTGTTTATGTGATTTAATTATAGTGGGTCTCCCAAGCCTCTTCCATGCATGTACAGTAATAATGGAAATGTCAAACCCACTATCAAGCTGTAGTCTTACTTTCTTTTTAATCATTTTGACCTCTACATATTTCCCGGTATTGTGTTCCTCAAGTTAAATTTTCGTAAGTTTAATGGATATTTTTCTACCAGATTTTTTTCTACAATGCGATGCTTTATGACTTTCTGGTGGCAGTTGTCACATTGTTTGAATTTTTAGGGACACTCATTGTACCAATATTTATTTCCACACCTCCAACATGGTCCAGGTGGATCTTTTCCCTGTTTCTTTCACTGGTTATTCTTTTGGAGCCGAATTTTTCTTTTGATGGATCTTTTTAATATGCGACACTCCGCTTTCCTTTATGCCACGACGGTCTTGTTTCAACGCAATAACCGTTCACAGTCTTCCACTAAGTTTTGTACTTTTAAATTCGGTTCGTTTTCGAGTTTATTTAAAACACGACGCCTGATTTCAGCGTCTTTATTTAAGACCAGCCCTTGCGAAAATATTAAACATTTAAAATTATCTAATGATAATTCCTCCAGTTTAAAATCGTCGCAATGCTTGTCCACTATACTTGCATAAGTAGTGTAGTCGTCTTCCTCTCTTATAGTAACGTTAATACATTTATATCGCCTATGGAAAAGAGACGTTTTTGCAAAAAAAAAAAAAAACAGTTCTGTAAGTAGCGTAACTGTTTCTTAGAAGCTCAACTCACTGGTCTTTTTTGGGAGGATAAAATTCACGAATTTTGTATGCTCGGCTGTTCCCAATTTCCTTAACAGAAGCCTAACTTTTTTCGCGTCTGACCAGGTACTACAATCCGATATAAAAATATCCTCATATTGTCTATAGTACTGGGAAAAAAATTGCTGCTAATAAGTCAAAATTCGAAAACAAAACAGTTGACTTTGGCAGGACAAGTAAAATAAAACATTACTCCTACAAAATTAAACATTTATAGCTAAAAGTCGCTTAATTAAAAAAAGAATTCTATCTATCTATCTATCTATCTATCGCTCAGGCAGTATCGACGTTGAAAAGATAAATAACAGCTAAGGCTTGAGTGCTAAACGTTTTGGTTGCGATTCTAGCAGAGGGTACGCAAGTCATATTTTTTTTATAATTGATTATTGATACTAATCAATAGAGAATCGACTCTAAAATAATAAATAAGAAATCTGCATGAATTAAAATACCATATTCATCCGTATTTTACGACTGGGAAACACCGGGCGGCCTGCTAGTATATATATATATATATATATATATATATATATATATATATATATATATATATATATATATATTCTTACACAAGTATAATTAAGGCCTTAGACGAGCTAACACGTACTCACGCAGATGATATCTCTTCTGTCGTTCACTGTCTCCACCTTAACTTCTTAAACCACCACCATGTCTACTTTACTCCCACACCCTTTTCAGTCTTGTTTTATACGCGTATTAATTTCATCCCTTGTTTCTATTTATAAGTGGCTTTTAACGGTAGTTGACTCGAGATCTTCATTGCAAAGTTTTCTTTCATATAAGCTAGATCGCCTCATGAGGTTTCTAGTTACTAAAAACTAGCTGACCGAAACATGCTTATGACTGTGTAGCAATACATTACTGCTTATGTAAAACAAATAAAAATATACCTTGCTCTACTTCGGTATTGAGCACTCTTTTTATACTTAACTGGTTATCTTACCTCTGAAAAGTAAACACATCATTATATATATATATATATATATATATATATATATATATATATATATATATATATATATATATATAATTATTTCCACAGCCAGACAACGTCGCAGCTCACAAGAGCCATGAAAGCCAACAAACCGGAAGTCCAAGACTCGAGTTAGATCTGTTAGACATATTCGACTCAGGGTTCAAACCGCGAGTCTCTTGCATGCGAGGTAAGCACTCTACCAACTGAGAAAGGTTGTCTGGCTGTGGAAATAATTATATATTCTCTCTCACATTTTGAAAATTATATTGTTTATTGCTCGTTAGTTAAGCTTGTCGTGATGATCACATCCCTTGTCCGAGACGAAAATAGATCTATTCCACTGTCGGATTTCGTTGCGGTTTACTTGATCTGTCATAGTTAACAGGACTTTCTTGTGTGTGGCGTGTTTGCTCAGTTGGTAGAGTGCTTGCCTCGCATGCAAGAGACTCGGGTCTTGAACTTCCGGTTTGTTGGCTTTCATGGTTCTTGTGAGCTGCGGCATTGTCTGGCTGTGGAAATAATTATATATTTTCTCTCACATTCTGAAAATTATATATATACAATGGAACCTCTGGATACGAAATTTTCACTTATGAAACGTGATATAAGGAGTTTTTGTCGTTATTTTCAGGATACGAAAGATTTGAATGATAGAATGACTATTTTTTCAGGCATCTTATTCTTCTAAAATATTTTTTAAATCGGGGGTTTATCCGGTATAACATTTTCTTAATGATTCTCTATGGATATTTGCGTTGAATTTTATCTGGAAAAAAAATTGTTCTGCTTAAAAAATATTTATAAAACTGACAGATTAAATGCCCGCATTATAATTTTTGCCACATTTGAAGAATATCGATTAAAGACAAATTTTTTATTTTGATTTTTATTGCATTATTTGTAACTGATAGAGGAGTTTTATTTGTTTTAGAAATCGCAAATTAGCTTTAAGAAAGTGTACTTTGATTGATATGCATTGATTTACATATCAATGCAGCTTCACCCCTCAAAAGAAAACGTTATAAAAAGACTGAAGTTAATTTCTTGGAACCGAACTAAACAGGCTGGAATGTAAAAAGTCATACGAACGCTAACAATTACTTAATTACAAGCGGTTCCAACATGAAATATAAAGTCGATGTATGTTGTACTTTGTGAAAATTGAAAGCGTCGCGAAATAGAAATATTAAAATGATTCGCGTCGAACTTTGAAAATAATAGTGTCTAGCGTCGTTCGAGTGGCTAGTAGTTTCTAGTGGTGTTGGACATTGATGTTGATTCCGATTTGGGCACGGGGTTACGAGATTATCTTTAAGGATCATGGAGGCTGTAGTTTAATATGCATTGATTTGCATATCAATGAAGCTCACCCACCCCCTCCCCAAAGAAAATATTATAAAAAGACTAAAGTCGAGAGGGTAGGACAATCGAGTTCTTGGAACCCAACTGAGCAGGTCGGAATGTAGAATGCCGTACGAACGCTGACAACAAGCCTTTTTTAACTACAGCCATTTCTCTTTAGATCCTTTTCCCGCGCGCCCGCGTACCCATAGATGTTATTGAGGTCGTGAAGGAGTAATCTTTTAAATGACGATTAAACATTTGTCATATGTTTCAGTCGTTTTTTATTAAATAAAATTTTATATTTGGATATCAAAACTAAAGTAAAATAAGCAAATGATTTCAACGATTTTTTTTTGGAGGGGGGGGGTTAAAGATTTTCCATCTTGCATCAACTCTTGTTTGTTTATCCCTAACTCGTTTTCGTTTCGGCATTCGCTATTATTCATTTTCATTGTGTTTCGTCTTGCTTTATTTTACGCGTACCGTTGCCATGGGCCAGAAGAATATTTCACGGAAAGTAGATGCTTAATATAGAAAATGGAGATAATTAAGACATATGTGTATGACATGAGGTTGCGAAGGAGTACGACTGACATCCATGTAAGATTGGCAGCATCCAGTGACCAAAGGAAGCCATCAAAGCAGCAATATATTCTAAGAGCATGACTATCCTTTCAAATAAGAGGAACCACAACCATAATGAGACAGAGAGATTACGTTTCATCCGGACTAAGGAAAATGGACCACCATCATCAAGACGATAATCTGTCAGAATGTGATCGCCATTTTCGGTGATCTCGTGCGTGCCAAGGAAGAAGACGAACATGCGAAGGAATATTGTAGTATTTGGAGGAAGCACTCGTAGAGTTCATGGATTAACGAGGGTAATTCGAGAAAGACGAACTGGCATTCATTCGATAATACGGCATTTTTTTCGTTTTAAACTTGCTATTGAATTATGTTCTAATATCTACCTCATTTACGCGGAGAACGGCTAGGTTAGCTAGTATTTGCCTCTGATTTTATTCTAGTTTTACCATTATTAAAAAATTTAATGAGTTTCTATCGAGCTTGGAACGGATTAGACGATTTACGTGTAAAACGCTTATCAGAATACGAGAATTCCATGGTACGAAAGAAAAGCCACAACTAATGAATTGCTTATCAATATGTTCCACTATATATATATATATATATATATATATATATATATATATATATATATATATATATATATGTGTGTATGTACATATGTATGTGTATATATGTAGTTATATATATATATATATGTATATATACATGTATATATATGCATGTATGTATATACATATGTATGGACATATATATATGCATATATGTATGTATATATATATATGTGTATATACATGTATATATATATATGTGTATATATATATGCATATATATGTATGCATATATATGTATGTATATGTATGTATATATATGTATATATATGTATGTATATATACATGTATGTATATGTATGTATATATATGTATGTATATATATATGTATGTATATGTACATATATGTATGTTATATATGTATATATATGTGTATATATACGTATATATATATGTATATATTTGTATATATACGTATATATATATTTGTATATATATATGTATATATATATATTTTACGTAGGCATCAGTACTTATCAAGGCCAAGATGCCACTCGAGGATAATGGTTAAAGAGTATACAGTAGAAATTGGACAATATAGTAACCGTTAGTAATGGAGATTCGGTAAATTTGTTCACTTATATGGAACGGCTCATCAAAAGCTTGTTTATGTTAGACTGTAAGACAACCATATTGTAGTCAGCTGGAAAGCAGAAAAACGGAAGACAATTCCATAGTCGTGCAGTTCTAAGAAAGAAGATTTGCTCATGGAATCTACGCTTAGGTTTAGGCACAGATAAAGAGTGGGGGAAACTAGTGATAGTGTTTCTTGTAAAAGTTTGGCGAGGGGGGACCATAGAATGGAGCTCAGCCCAGCACCTGCCATGAAAATAACGATAAAGCAGAGACAAACTCGCAACGTCTCTTCTGTGAGAAAGAGGTTGCAAAGAAGAGAAAAGCGCATCCCCCACAAGGCTACGAAGTCTATTTTGAACTCTATCAAGGCAGGATAAGTCCTTTCTAGCAGCTCCTGCCCAGATGTGGCAAAAGTACTCCATCCTTGGACGTACCTGGCTCTTATATAGATAAAGAATTGCATCAGCAGTGAGATATCTACTTAATCGATAGAAGGATCCCATCATTTTTCCAGCGGCCTTGGCAACGGATTTCATGTATATGTTCGATTTAAGATCAGGAATAAAGGTCAAGCCCAGAACACATGAGGCCTCCTCAAGACGAGAGATATTCATTCTAATTGATGCCATATTGGGATCAGAGCGTTGATGATGTAAATATAAAAGCTTGGTTTTAGATGCATTAAAAGTAACAAGCCACTTCTTTCCCCATTGTACCACTTGCTCAAGATCAAAGGAGAGGGAATCAGAGAGAACTTGATCGTTTACGGTCTGAGATGTGCTTCCATAGATATTAGTGTCATCAGCATAGATGTCTACGAATGATGTAAGGATGTGATTTGGAAGATCATTTATATAGATCAGGAAGAGAGTAGGGCCCAGGATGGACCACTGAGGGACTCCAGCATTAATACTAAGAGCTTCTGATTTCTGCCAGTTTTGGAAGGATGGTCGCAAGTTGTGGTTGAAGTCTTTAGAGTACTATAATTGGAATACCGTCAGGGCCGGTTGCTTTACTGGGATCAAGGTTTTTGATTAGCTTGGCAACGTCACGTACAGATATTTGTATATCACATAGCATGTTTTCTGATACAGGAGAAAATATTGGAGGTTGGCAGCCTTGGTCGCAAAGGTTAGAATTAGCTGCAAAGTTCTTGGCAAAGAGTTTGGCTTTGTCTGATGCTGACGAGATTACCTCAGGTCCATTTATGAGAGTTGGGATAGAGCACACGATTCTGTTCAGGATTCTGTTTGCTATTTGACAAAACTGGTGAGAACCAATCCGCTGCTCAGCTACTTTAGACTTGACGGACTGAGCATACAACTCTCTTGCGTTCTTTATTACTTTTTTACAGTGATTGCTGGCAGTTCTGAAAGCGGCTTTAGTCTCAGTACATCTATTACATTGGAAGCAATGGAAAAAGTTATTTCTATGCGCAATGGCAACAGTACATTCCGGAGAGAACCACGGCTGGCTGTTAGGTTTTTGCTGGAATTTTTTCGAGGGTAGAGAACGGTCTATACCTACAATTAACCAATCGGCCAGGTCTGATACTATAGAGGACATCCTTTTTAAACATCGAACGCAGAGGTATAACTGATATAAATGTGCAGAAGCTATAACAGTCAGCCATAGAGTATCGATATACTGTACGATGGATAGGTACATCTGGGGACTTATTACATTTCATTTTTATCTTAACTGATACAACTGAGTTGTCGGAAGATCCAAGTGGACACAGAACAGAAGCTGAACACAATTCAGGGCAAGTTGTGAGAAAGAGGTCTAGGAGACTCGCATACTGGCCGTCAGTGTCGGGCACACGGGTGGGTTCGTGAACAATCTGAGTGAGGTCATAAGCAATGGAGAAATCATAACAGAACCTCCCCTCATCATCGGTCTTGTTTGAGTGAGTTAACCATTCCACATTGTGAACATTGAAGTCTCCACAGACATGAATATTAGCTGGAGGATAAGCAGATAGGGCGTGGTCAATTTTCTCAGCTATACTTTTAAAGATATTAACTCCGATGTTGTGTGAGCGATAGAGAGCAAATATAAATGCAGTAGTTTGACCTAGTGCAACCCGCAAGCATATATAGGGTAAGTTAGGATCTTCTCTGGAGATGTCCCTACCACATAGAAAGCCATCTTTTATATAGGCACATATTCCATGCCCATGGCGATCTTGGGGGTCAGATTTGGAAGTTAAATTAGAGTATCCTTTAATTACGAACTCATCTAGGGAAATGGTCTGTCCAATGCCAGTTTCACTTAGAAATAATATGTCTGGTTTAGTCTCCTGTAATTGGGTTTCAACCTCTGGAAGGTTAGAACGTAGAATTAGAGAAGGAGACCTGGTAGTTGGAGTACGTTAGAAGTTATAGATCCGGGTTTAATCGTGTGTTTTTATTGAGACTTTTCATGGTGGTGTTTTGGGATTTGTGGAATAGGTCGAGAGAAATAGAAATGAAGAATTTTTTTTGTAGCACATGATAAGGTAAAGCCGCAAAAATTACCCACTAATATTGCATCGAGAGGCCCCACCAGAAGCTACTGCATGCTCCAGAATCCATTCACCAAATGGCAATATAGCAGCCCCAGTACTTTGCACCTGCTGATAGGAAAGCCTCCTTAGTGGTTAATCCAAGGTTCGGGTCCCTGATTATCAGGCGGATAGCGTCAGCCCAGATAAAACCTTTACTTCCAGCACCCTTACTAGTGACATGGCTACAAGGATAGACATAGAAATATGCATGTATATATATATATATATATATATATATATATATATATATATAACTACTTCATTTACTCACATAAAATTAATATAAGAAAGTATAGATTTATGCGTAAACTTTAAGTATTTACTTCAAAAGTGCTCAATCCGTAGGTAGAGCTTGTTAGTAATTTATAAAATATATATGGCGATTAAGCTACACTGAATATTCCGCGTTTCCTCCACTCCAGGCTTATCCGCATAAGCCTGAGGAATCCTAGAGTGGATGAAATGCCGAATATTCAGTGTAGCTTAATCGCCATATATTTTATAAATTACAATAAATATATATATATATATATATATATATATATATATATATATATATATATATATATATATATATATATACATATAGGATTAATGGAGTATATAAGGATTCTATTAATAGATACTTTTCGATATAAAAAAAGCCCCAGGTGCAGGTTCAATAAAAAAATATAAATATACTGTTGAATACAGATTTGTAATCAATTTGAAACAAGAATTACATTTTAGTGTGTAGGGACTATGAATTGTCTTTATGGCAGGCATTTCGAACCCTAATGCATCTCATCGAAAGAGGACGGGATGTGTGACTTAACAAGATAAAAATTCAATATCTAACAATAGGCATATAAGGGGATCTTGTATAGGGTGTATATATTGAAGGAGGTGAGAGATTTGTCTAGGACATTATTAGATCATTATTGTATTGTATGTTATGTGTATATATATACATGTATGTTATATATATATGTAAATACATATATAAATGTTTATATATATGTAAATATATATATATATATATATATATATATATATATATATATATATGAGTGTGTGTGCGCGCGCGTGTGTGTTAAATATCTGAAACAATTCAGTTCGTGGTAAACAACTGATGATCCCCACCATAATATTTGGAGTAGCGTAAAATCTTTAAAAATAACTAATGAATGAGATGCTAGGGATTTTCCAATGAAAGACTTAGTACTAAAAGTTGTTTTTTTTATACATGTCTGAGGGTTACAAAATTTCTAACCCAATATATATATATATATATATATATATATGTATATGTATATATATACGTATATATATATATATATATATATATATATATATATATATATATAGTATCTCAAAATGTACTAACACTTCAAATGATATCTAATTGAGGAATCATGTTTGCAAATATTTTAATTGATGAACATTATTGTCAGGACAACTATGATAACAGTTAAGTTGTGAGTACATTTTAGACCCCCCCCCACACACACACACTCCAAAGCAAATGATCTACGGTAAGCTAAAAGAGGAAAAGCGATCCCAAGGAGGACAGAAATAAAAATATAAAAATAACATAAAGACCCACCTGAGACAGTGTCACTTCAGCCTCGCCAGCTAGGAAGATGCTGCTCTTCAGAGAAGCATTGGAGCAAGATGGTCCATGAAGGCACGGCTCACTCAGAAAAGGACCCCCACAGAGCCGCAGAAAACAGGAGGAAGTAGAGAAAATAGAGATCTACTACGAACACAGCTCCTTCCCCCTCATCTACTACCCAGTCGACCGCCCACACATGCCTCCACTGCGGGTCAAGGATAAGCCTCCACAGCCATCTGAGAACCCACAAATGACCAGACCCAATCACACTGACGGGAGAACAATCATACTCGTCACAAATGATTCCCGATGATGATGATGATGATGATGATGATGATGATGACGACGATGACGATGATGATGATGATGATGATGATGATGATGATGATGATGATGATGATATGAATAAAATAAATATTTAGCTTTTTTATGATTTCTGATAGAGCACTTTGCTAGGTTTTTCTGCTCACAAGAAACATATACTATTCATATATATATATATATATATATATATATATATATATATATATATATATATATGTTTGTGTATGTGTATGTACTTTTCAATTTGGCCTCGAGCACGAGAATTTACTGAGAGCAAATAAGAACCACTTTTAAGACATCAGTTTATTGAGTATCTTAAGCAGTCATAGGCCTTCATTTAATATGCCGTACTTAGATTATATATTATTATTTCGACGCACCGACGTATTTTCGCCTCGTTTGCTGCACTTGGCAGGATTGACGGCTTTTTCTCCATTGTGTCATCCGATTTTCAGATTTATATTTTGCTTCTCGCATATTTCATATACTTTTTTCCTTTGAGTAGAAGGAAACGGGGAAATGAGTGGATATTTTCAGATACTCTAATGTCATTTCGAAAAAAGAAATAAAGTTAAATTTAATATAAAAGTTAAATGCTATTTATTCAATTCCTTTAATTAATTGTAAATAATTCCATGAAAGGAAAAAAAAAACATATAAAAGCAAAAGTAACGGGCCTTTCACCTTGGCAGAAGCTTGAAGCCCTTGAATTGCATTTGCGTTTATGCAGTCGCAAGTACTTATGTTAAAGATACGTTGACAGCGACTTATGAATATTGAATATATATATATGTTTTGAGACAAATAGAAAAACCGAATGAAATTATTAAAAGAATCAACGTTTCGTCCTTATTTCAGAGGACATCTTCAGGATATTGAAGTAAAAATGCAAGAAAAGAAAAAGTCATAGAAAAAAAAGATAACAGTTTTTGAATCCTACCCATGTCGGGAAGGACAAACATATGTGTGCGTATGGGAAGGTTGGGTTATTCAATGTCTATATATACACATTTAAAAATGCGTTAAATAAATATGTACACTTTTATTTTTATATATATATATATATATATATATATATAATATATCAAGATAAGCAGTATTTTTCATGATTTTTTTGTATGATTGCAGACAACTTATGAACAATTGAATCATAATATATATATATATATATATAAATATATATATATATATATATATATATATATATATATATATATATATATATATATATATATATATGAAACAGTACTATATGTGGATGACTATAATGCTCCCTATCTTGGGTAGAGCATATTGGGAAGTGATATACAAATTACCATTAGCGTATTAAGTGATGCTCTTTGTGTAAACAAATTAATCTGAGGTGTTTGGACAATGTCAAAAGCATTGGTAATTCACTACCCGCATAGCAGCAGCGGAATAGCGCAACGGTTAGAAGCTCCGACTGTCATTTGGGCGGTCGGGTTTCGATCCTGGCTTGAAGTAGTGTCTTGTCTATATATATATATATATATATATATATATATATATATATATATATATATATATATATATATATATATAAAACCCAGAGACGCTTTGTAAAAGCTTCTGTAAACTTAAAATATATTAATTTATAAATGTAATCAATATAATAATCCTAATTAAATAAAAACAAAAAACCCCAAAAACTCAAAACAACTAATGTAGGAAATATAGCTTATTATAAAGAACAAAAATTAATGACTCTCTGTCATGATTTACAAGAAATTATTATCCGACGGGAAACACCATTAAGTATTCCTTCATCCGCGGTGTTTCAAAGAATACGTTATTTTCATCAGAGGAAAGATTTAAGCAACATAATTGCCATTGTGAAGCTATGTTTTTTTCTGTTCCTAGCATAAATTGAAACTGCACAAGAAGAAACTAATCCTATATGCATGAAAGTTAGTCGAAATAATTTATGAAACGAAGAAAAAAATGGAAAATGAAGGAAAAGGTATGTAACGATCAGGTAGGACCAGAAATATATTAGTTATAAGAGGCAATATTCACATAAGTAGTAATCTAGTTTATAAGAGGCAATATTTACATACATAGTAATCCAGTTAAAGAATTCAAAAGGAGAGTAATCCAATTATAGTGGCAGTGTTGTGTTATATATGTGTATGCATATATGAAAACAATGCAAGAATAATAAAGAAAAACGAGAAAATGATAAACACTCAGAGATATATACCGACAGGAAAGGCATACTGTGAAAGAGAATGGGAGACAGCCAATATGAAGAGGAAAGGGAGCGAGAGACATACAGATGCATTCATGAAATAATACACACACAGACACACAGACACACACACACACACACACACTTATATATATATATATATATATATATATATATATATATATATATATATATATATATATATATATATATACAGGGTGATCCAAAAAAATAAAACAGAAGAGGCCATCTAGAACATATGCTCTAGAACGGAGGAAAAAAAAGAAGAAAAGGCCAAAGACACTAGTGTTTTGATGTGATGTTTTTAATATAATAAACTAGTTATGACCAAAGTTTCATTTCATAGGGACACACACACACACACACACACATATATATATATATACATATATATATATATATATATATATATATATATATATTTATTTATATAAAATGGGTTAATAAATTCCAACGAAAGAAAGATGTATATTTAAATAAGAGAGTAGTCACCAACAATGTGTATTTTTTAACATTATTTTATTATTGCATGTCTTGGTTTTTCATTGAGAATTATGTTTGGATCATTGTGATAATGTTTTTAAGTTATTGAAATCGTTTACGTACGTTTCAGACGGTCTGATGCGTCCTCGTCAGAAATTATTTTCAAATGTGTAAAAATGGAAATTTTCGTTAGTTTGAAGTTTATCCAAGGGGTGGAGGCTTGTAAGTGTTTATTATACATTGGTATGCTTTTTTTTTTTTTTTTTTTTTTGTCAAGGGAGATTTTGACCTGGCTGTAGTCGGTCAGTCGCAATTTCTTTCTGCTAATGTGTTTTTTCTTTTCCTTTAGGGTGGGGTAGGGTGTGTGTGTATGTGTGTGTGTGTGTGTGTGTGTGTGTGCGTGTGTGTTTATGTGTGTGTGTGCGCGTGTGTGTGTTTGCTTTTATTGGTTTGGGAATGTGTATATTTTGGGGTCATTTGCTTTCTTAGGAAGGCGGCTGTGGTCCGAGGTCGTTACTAGTGTGTATGCGTAGGAAGGGGGGACTGGCTCGTCTGAAGTAAGGGTGGAGGTGCTTTCATTCTATTTTGATATTTATTTTTTGGATTCTTGGATTTTAATATTGTGATTTTTTCCTTTTAGTCTTATATTATGTGTGTTTAGAAAGAGGGGTGTATTTAAAATAGGGGATTTTTTAATGTTTCTATTTATTTGTCTCCCCATGTGGGTATGGCTAGACCCAGGATCGGTTCCTAGTGTAGGGAAGATTTTGTTCCCCAGAGGGGGGGGCATTGGGGTGTGTAGGTATGGGGGGATGATAGAAGGGAAGATAGTCGTTTCAGTCATGAGGGGGTTCTCCTCCCCTGACTGAGGGAGGGAGCGAGGTGTTGGAACAGATATTATACTACGGTTCTAGGTGTCTCCTAGTGTTGTTGGTTTCGAGGTTAATATATATATATATATATATATATATATATATATATTAACCTCGAAATTAAATATAAAAAATTAATATAATATTTTTTATATTTAATATTTTATTTTTCATATTTAATATTTTATTTTTAGGTTTAATATTTTATTTAAATATTTCATATTTCATTTTTTATATTTAATATTTATTTTAATATTTTAATATTTTATTTTTATATTTAATATTTTATTTTTCATATTTAATATTTTATTTTTTATATTTAATATTTTATTTTTTATATTTCAAGCGGTCCTCTGCTCTTGATCACAAAAAGTAGCGAAATAAAATGAAATCCATATAAGGTGTGCATAAATGTGACCTTGTTTGTCTGTGTGCAAAGCAATTTCTACTAAACTACTCTGTCATTTGTTTGGTCTACAAACTTGAAACTTGATATAGAGGGGATTATATAGACGCATGAAAGAAAATCGATTGTGATTTAAGTCGTTTAAAATTGCTAAGAGTTTAAAATTTAAAAACAAAAATTGAAACTTGGCAGACGTAAATAGACTAAACGTGTTACTCTTAAGCATGCGCATATTCTTTAACTTTTATATGTATATGGACTTAGCTCAAATGGTAATGAAAAATGCTAGAGAGCTATATAGTTTGGTTTCGATTCTAATCGATGGCAGCCAAGTCATACTTTTATTATTTTTCACTTTCAAAATAATTACAATGTATTGGATACTAATAAGCTGACAATTGGCCCAATAATAATAATAATAATAATAATAATAATAATAATAAATATCGAAATGTGCATGTATGAAAATAATAAAATTAAACGCACTTTACAATTGGGCAACTCCAGCGGCGTGCTAATAGTGCCGGCAAAAAGAAAGTAATTTTTTCAGAAACTGCAAATTTAAGCTAAATTTAATGTAACTGTTTAAACAACTTATACCTTATTTGATTCGCCTTTTATTCCTCTATAATTTTACCTGTTCATATTTGACTTTTAATTGAAATATTCTAGTGTTCACATCAATTTAAAAAAAAAAATCAAATTGAGGAGGCAAAAAGGACGTCGGCAGCAACAAATTCGCTTAAAACCAGCTTAAATTATCGCCCCTAAGTCAGTTTAAAGCATCTCTAATCGTAATTGTTGTTGTTCTAGGTTATACAACGTAACATTTAGCCCATATGCCACGACTTTCTTTTAGTGATCGTCAGGAGCTCATTAATCTCCACCTTTCTGGTTTATCCAATTTAGAAATCGGCCACATATTGAAATGTGATGAGAAAACGGCACGAAAGACTGTGCAAAAGCACTAAAACACCGGCAGTGTTCGTGGTGCCCTGGTCGTACTAGAGGTACTTCTAACAGAGAAGACAATGCTATCAAGATCCGCAGCCTTAGAAACAAAATTTAAACGGCTCCCCAAATCCAACCACGGTGCAATCTTGTTAAAAATGGCTCTCTTTCTACTGTCAAGAACAGATTAAAGGAATTTAATTTGCGAGGATATGTTGCAAGATGAAAGACAATGATATAAATAAAAAATTTTTAACAAATTCTAGATTTGAAACTTAACCATTTAACGGCATAGAATTTAAATTACTAATTTATGATAACTATATATATATATATATATATATATATATACACACACACACACACACACACACACACACACACACATATATATATATATATATAACAATGACAAAATCGGTATCATTTTCATTTACCGTCAACTGGACAGTTCTTTTCAAGGAGGGTTTATTGTCAGTTTATGCGTTGACATTTTTGCTAAGTCATTCACGCCTCATGATACGCACACTTTAAAGGCGTTTGCAAAGCCATTCATGCCTTGCCATATATACGTTAATTTCGAAGGCTTTAACGTCGTAAGTTCACCGTGGACCAGTCGACTAGAGCGTTCCCTTTATTTCACCTCCTTTTCTTATTAGCGTTACACGTTCGAGCCTGGCCAGTGCTGCTATTTTGTGCTCGCGCGGGTACTCGCTTCTATTTTCATTTTTAAAGGAGGTTGCTTCATTTTTTTTATGTTTTTTCCTTATGGCTCACGCAAGTAATAACTATTATTAAATGTATTGTTTTTATTTTTAAACGCAAATAGGTCAAAAAGCAAAATAAATTGTTTTTGCCTAATTTCCCCATTTGTATTTTATTTTAGGTATATGTATTGAAAATAGTTTAAATACTTATAAATAATGTTAACTGTTTTGAAACGAAAATAGCACACAAAACAAAATAATTTTTTTTTTCCTAATTTCCCCAATTTTATTTTTTTAGGTATATATATATTGAAAAATGTCTGCGAACAATATTTCTTTCATACTTATAAAAAAAAATTCTGTTTCTGTTGTCTACAATTAAAATGTTAATAATTTACATTGTTTCAAATTATAAAGTGTTCTATTTATATGGTTTATAATATAAACAAAATTCTGTATATATTGTTTAAAGTAAATAGTCATTGTTTATTATTTTATGAAAACGTTCTGTTTATATCGTTTCTATTTTTCTGTGTATTTTAAACTGTCACTTTCTGAAATACCTTTTACATGTTTACATGGTAATGTACTGGTGACTACAATAATTTAATTCCTTTAAGCGATAAAAGGTTCGATAGTATTTTGCCACGTAAACTCCAGTCTTGCCGTCAAAAATACCATACCCTGAACTATACATTGCCCGCACAGACCGAATAACACTGCAACCACCAAATTTTGTTTTCATTCATAGTATTTTCGCGTGGGAATTCTGACAGCGATTATCCAAGGTATTTTTCGGGCAAATTTTTTGACCCCCCCCTCGCACTCACAAAATGGGGTGTCTCTTATGAAGGCCGTTCTAAACAGGCAGTGTTGGAGTGTCCATACCAAAAGCCGTTCTTTACACGAGGAGGCTGGAGGTGTCTATTTCGAAAGCCGTTCTTAACATGAGGAGGTTGGAGGTTGGGCAACAACAACTACAACAATCGTACTTTATTTTTTTACGCTGGAGGGTGGCATTCTATCACCGGGCAACGCCGGTTAACGGATCCTGCTAGTTAATAATATATATAATAATCCCATTCTCCCTGCACTTAAAATATACCCTAACACGCTACGAAAATTACTAATTTTCTGTATCACGGAGGTACCTTTCTATGGCCTCAACGGAACATTATATATCTAGGTCGGCGGAGTTTCAATTGGTGTTGCTCTAGGTTGGTGTTGTTTTCGGAATTTTATATGATCCACCTGGAAACTAAAATCTTTAATAGCATTATTGAACCATCTATCTATGGAAGGTATCTATATTAGACACGTCGATAAGACACTACTATTAACGAGAAATTTAGATAAATTAACAATAATCAAAAACGCACTTAAAAAATGTCAACGTGATAATTCCGTATATTGTATCTCCGTACATGTACGTTGATAGATTTGCTTTTTATATTTGCGATTTCGTTTTCATTCACATTCATGCGATGAATTCTAATGTCGTAACTGAAGTGGTCCTTGACAATTTCTGTTTAGATTCTTAATTTTCACTGGATTCCTATATTAAAAACCATGTGATTTTCAACAAGACTTGTTTTCTTTACATTCTCCGTGTTTGGATAATTGCACTTCGACAGAATTCAAAGTGAGAACTGAATTGGAAAAACTAAACGCAAAATAAATATCTTTTCATTTTATAATCATCATTGACATCCAGTCTTTGTAAACTATTAAGAATGTAGTTATATAAAGAACAGTTATCTGTTAGTGTGTATGTTTGTATATCTAGCTATAGGTCCTGGATATGACCTAAAACTATATCCGATGGTGAGGCCCCCACCTTGCGGGCCTTGGGGAGTGTGGAGCCACCCTTTAATTGCCATTGCTCCCAGGTCCACTCTGACCCTTAGTGGTAGTACCTGTTAGGGTTCCAACTATGGGTCCAAAAAAATCCGACTTAAAAAACAAATATGCTCCATTAAAATCGTACCTCAATATAACTAGATTCGGCATTAAATAACCTGAAAAAGGTTGATATGCTGTAAAACAAAAACAACCAACCATATCTAGCTATAATTAAAACATTACAAACCAACGACCAATAAATTATATTTTTTTAATCAGACAAAGAAAAAAACATAGTTAATCGTAACATTTAGGGCTAATTTCAAATTTTCAATCAAGATTGTTCTAATATTTTTTAAACTGACTGTTCCATTGTTGATAAAATGATAAATGCTTATGTTTTTAAACTACCAGTAAAACTATATATATATATATATATATATATATATATATATATATATATATATATATATATATATACTTGTTTATTGTTATATAAACATGCTCACATCCCGCTGCTACAAATAGCCACTTCTTTCAATCAAACAACAGATATCATCAGGCAGCGACTTGACTATTCAAAAGTTCAATGAATAATAATTATTCATTGAACTTTTGAGTAGTCAAGTCGCTGCCTGATGATATCTGTTGTTTGATTGAAAGAAGTGGCTATTTGTAGCAGCGGGATGTGAGCATGTTTATATAACAATAAACAAGTATTATCAGCTCTTTTTATTGAGTACTATCTAACAACCTCGTTGAATTCATTAGTCTATTACTTTCGAATAAAAAACCCGACTATATATATATATATATATATATATATATATATATATATATATATATATATATATATATATTTAAATAAAAGGGGCGGAAATCTCTCAAAAGCTCTTTCGACTATCATCTCGTCAGGAGAGAATCGATAGTATAAAATTAAATAACATAATGCCGAAATAAAGAGCAAAAGGGGGGAACGAGTAAACGAGTACTAAAAGTGCCAGAAAGACGATTAAAAGTAAATTTAATTGGTGAAGAGAAAAAAGCGTTTAAAATGGCACCGCGAGAGAAGGACAAAAAAAAAAAAAAGGGTTATCAAATTTCCCCAAAGAGATTCAACGCCTTCACCGTATCCTTCTGCCGGCATAAAGATGGTTTACGAAAGGCAATAGAGACAGATTCCAAAATTCTTAAATGATTTTTGGAGTCCGCTCTATGCAGTACCTCAAACCACTCTATTTTATACTGATTGGCACAACATGGATTATCAACCAAATGTTGGCCAATAGCAGAGTCCAAAGTTGTAGAGCAAGGGAGATTCATAGATCCTACTCTACCCTGTCTAATTTTAGAAGGAACGTGTTGGTTTATACGAGTCCTTAAATGCAAGGAGGTCCGCCCCACGTAACCAGCGTCACACTGGCAAGAAAAACTGTATACAATGTTACTATTGAGGACGTAAGGCAAACTATCCTTGCAAAAAGGAGGAAACGCAGGTCTAACAGTATACACTAACCGCAAGGAAACAGCATGAAAACAATTAGTAATGCTTTTAACAATCTGTTTGGTTATTTTCGTGGCATTATCCCCTATCCACGGTAATTTTAAATAAACAGGGCATTTTAAAGGCCCGAATGGTTTAAGGGATTTGAAGTCAGCAACCTTTTTGTTTATACAATCATCAATGAGGTCTAAAGGATAACCATTATTGATGAAAATATCCCTGATCTTGTTCAGTTCAGAGTCCAATTTAATAGGTGAGCAAATCATAAGGGCTCTATGTACCAAAGTACTTATTAAGCCGATTTTTCGCGATTTTGGTACAAAAGAAGACCAGTTCACGTACAAACCAGTAAAAGTCGGCTTTCTGTAAATTGTAGTGAGAAAACCACCTTTCGAACGTTCAACAAGAACATCCAAAAAGGGAAGAGTGTTATCTTTCTCACTTTCCATCGTGAACTGTAGATATATATATACACTCCGTGCCAGAATTATATGCAAATCAATATTTTTGTTTTAACTCCGAGAGTTTTCAATGAAAATTTGTGAAATTTAGCACGTTATATGGCAAAACTAACACAAGTGCAGATATAACATTTTAAGTTAATCTGCACAGTAATAAATAATTGGCAGCCATTTTGTTAATATACAATTTTTTTTTCATCTTTCCAACTTTATATGCAAACCAATGCTAAAATATGGTGAAGTGCTAAAAGATCATCGAAACATTGATTATTCTAGGAATTTGTAAATTGAGAAAAACAATAATAAAGAACAAACAACTTCAATATGGTTTCATAGTACAATCAATATCTTATATAATTGCCATTTTTATTGACAAGAGCAAAAATCCTTTGGTCCATTGAAGATGTCAAACTGTCGATTTCATCTGATGAAATCTCTTTGGCAGCAGTCATAATAACATTCCAGAGGTCATACTTGGAGGTGTACTGCCTTTCTCCGGAGTAAATATTTTGTTTCAAGATGCTCCACAGATTTTTGATGTGTTTTAAATCAGGAAAACAGGCTGGCCATCGCATTATTTTCCCATGTCTGGCAAAAAACTCTCTCCAAATATTCAGTGGCTATCCTTGCAGAATGAGACGGTGCATTATCATGTATGAATACCATCTTTTTCCAGAATGCCAAATTCTTCTTCTTGTGCCAGGGTTCCAAGTGTTCCTTAATGAAGTCAATGTAGAGTTTAGCAGTAATTTTCACTCCATTTGCGACTCTGAATGGTCCTACCAGCTCATTGCCAATGATTCCAACTCAGAACATCACACAACAACCTCCTTGTTGACGCCTGATCCTTTGGGGACATATATCCTTATTATGGTACCATCCTCCCTTCCAGCCATCAGGTCCATCAAGAGTCACTCGACACTCATCGGTGAACAAAACAGTTTGAAAATTCACCGTCATGTGATCTCTTGCCCACTCCATCCTCTTTTTCTTGTGGATATCCTTCAATTGAGGGCGGACCTCTGGCTTTCCAGATTTTGCAATCGTCCTCAGGATACGGCGACAAATTGATTTAGGCACATCAGGAACGCCAGCTTTTTCAAAAACTTATTTGCTAGTTTCAAGTGGGTTACCGCGAACTTCTCTCTTGATTTTGCTCATTGTTCGACGTGACAGATATGATTTCTTACGAATTTTCCCTTTGTCAGAACGTCTGTTGCAAAGTGGAGGGTTAGTACAATATTTTTTTTTATTGTACGATGATCACGGTGGAATTCTTTGGCAATTTCTAAAATGGAAATCTTATTGTGGCGCCTTTAGACAATTTTAGACTTCTCAGCTTGACTTAAAGCACCTTTACCTCCCATCTTGCATATAAAGTTGTCACGCTGAAAGAAAAACTGCAAGTCATCAAAATAGCTGCTGTTTGTTCGCTTTTGCGCAGATCATCTTTAAATTTTATATCTGCGCATGCGTTAATGTTGCCGTATAACGTGCGAAGTTTCACGAACACGAATTTTCATTGAAAACTATCGGAGTTTGGACAAAAATATCGATTTGCAATATATATATATATATATATATATATATATATATATATATATATATATATATATATACTCAACTCGCATTTAGGTAAAAATGCACTTTCGTAAATAATTGAATTCATTCAAAACGTATCGCAAAAACAAATAACATCTAAATAAATCGCGATACATCCAGAGACTCGAGCTGGATGGACGCGCGGATAAAGGGTTTAGGCTCATTACACCAGGATCCCGAATTTCGAATCTCGCTAGATTCAGCCACTCTGATGAGTCGTAGACGACGAAACACGTGTCAGTGGATAATTATATTCTTAAAATATTATATATACCGCTCCCTATGTGGGGATACCAAATTGGTTAAAGGGAAAATTATTCCCAACTCGCATTTAGGTAAAATCACATCTATGTATAATATATATATATATATAAATTTAGATAAAAATCGCATCTATATATATATATATATATATATATATATATATATGTGTGTTATACATATATATATATATATGTACCTACACACACACACACGCACGCACACACACACACACACACACACACACACACACACATATATATATATATATATATATATATATATATATATATAAAGGAACAAACCGAGTTATGTGCTCATCAACGTTTCGTCTTTATTTCGAGACTTCCCCTGGATGAATGATAATAAGGAAAACAAAACACCAGTATAATTATTTGAAAATTTTATGTGCAAAGTGTGACGCTGTTCTATTTCAGAAACGGAAAAAGACGTTGGAAATTCAAAAAAGGGAAGGGGGGCTTGCATTGTTAATGTGAGGGAGATTTTTAATAACGTCATATAGTCGTTAATATGTTTTTAAAATATATGAACGCAGTTAATATTCTTTCTGGAAAAAATATGTATTAAAATTCAAATTTGAACGAATTTTTAAAAAATGAAAATAAAGTAAAACCATCTGTATTTGACAATCGTTATAAGTAGGTGTTCGGAAGGTGATTGTGGTGAAGTGGATAAAGACGTTGCTTGATGAACTAGATGTACCAAGTCCACGTTCATTCAGTTCTAATGCACCACTTTCATTTATAGATGTTGACAACCTTCATGTGGTCCTCATGTAAATACTTAATTATAGATAGAATCGAGCAAACCAATGTCAATATTGAACTTAGTAGACTTATTTGCAGATTTTAGAAAGCTTCGCTATATGCTTGGAAACAAAATTTTGCCGCAGTTATGACCCAGTCTTTTAGCCGTCAAGAGCGGTATGCCAGTTTCAACTTTTATCTGATCGGCTTAATTTTTGGTAATCCATCTTGAACAAAACCTACGTGATATGATTTTTAAAAAACTGAGATTCACCTCAAAAAGGCAAATTTTCACTGGCGTATGCGACCACTGTGATTTAGGGATAATGCTTGCAGGGAATTGAGCAGGGAGGTATCTGTCCACACTATACTAAAATTTCTGCATGTTAGTAGAGTCGGGGAAGCAAGTTAGGGTAGGAAATTCCAAAGTCTAGCAATATACGGGGAAAGGCTTTCAGAGTAGAAACAGCTACAGCAAAGGGGTGAGATTTTACTACTTGAGGGGGGCACAAGTGTCATGAGTTCTTCATAAACCATTTCATTAATGTGTTTGTAAAAGTAGCTCGGGAATGCAACATTGCGACGAAGGGGCAGCGGTTAAACTTGGTTGATAGTGTGAGACCTATTAGCTTGTAAACCCCTTTTATACCCTGTCTAATAAAGAGAGATTAGTGATTTTGCACAGGTCCATATGTGGCCAAACTATCTTAGGCCTGGGCGAATGGTAACTTTAGATATATAAGATACTGTCAGCTGTTAGTATATTTCTAATAGAGCAGAGTAAGTCCAACTTCTTTGCAGCATGCTTTCAATGTCTTCTATGTATTTGTTTTAATGTGTGTTACCTGTTAATGCTAAGCCGAACAGTTTGGATGGTGAAATCTTGACTATCCATGGCAATCGATTGTTGGAAAGGTTCTTTGTAATTGTAGAAGGAAAGGGGTTTTGTCTTAGTAGCATTAAACATTAATAAGCACCGACGTCTCTATTCCACTAGAGACTGCAAGTCATTCTCTAAAGACTCAGATATTTTATTGATGTCCGAACATTTGTTTTTTCTCAATATGACTTTTTTTCATTTTATTCTTTTGAAGATTGTAATGCTGGGTATGGGGCAGCCAAACCAGCTGCCAACATTGCCCTGCTTTTTATTGAAACCAACCGAGAGCTCTTTTTAGTATCCTCGCTGTTCCCTTAAGTGTAATTGTCTGGATCTCTTTTGCACTTGGTTCACCAGAAACATTAGTTAGGTAGGACTTCAGGTTCTTCTTCATAAGCCCTGTATCACCTATAATAACTGGTATGATTCATATCTTCCTAAGATTACAGTTTCTTTTCATATCATACATGAGACCTTGATATTTGGTCTGTTTCTCCCTTTCAGCTCTGTTCAGACCTCCATCATTAGGGACACTCACTTCAACCAAGATTGCCATTCTTTCTTACTTACAGACCGTGGTGTCATTACCAAATATTCCCATCTGCGACGCAATTTCACACGGGGGGTCATTTATAAATATCAGAAACCATAAATGTCAAAGGATCAAACCCCGGAGCACACCCGCATTAATGTCATGTTGCTTAGATGTACGGCCATTGGATTGTTCTCTTGGCTAAGAAAGATTTGAGATGGCATCTAGTAACAGAGAAACATGCTTACACCGTCTTAATTTCTTTTTTATATTAACTTTCTGTATGTCTGTTATGTTATGTCTGAATATGTCAGTCTATCTCATGAAGTTACTTCAACGATAGATTTTGAATATTTTATTTCAAAGACATTGAGTTATCTCTCGGGTTTGTCAGTATAGGCCAGGTTTCACTTGTATATACAATAAAAGGAACTACTTGGTTTGGTTCAATTTTGTTGTTGTATTTTACGGCATACCAACATTTTTGCTTTATTTAATACCGAATCCAGCAATTTTGGAAACAAAAAAAATATGCTTCAAGTTTTTTATATCTGCAAATATTTATTAATGCTGTTTGGTTTGCTTGTTTTGTTTTACGGCATATCAACCCTTTTCAGGTTATTTAATGTTGATTCCAGTAATTTTTGGAAAAAAAGTTTTATGCTTCAAGTTCTTTATATCTGCAAATGTTTATTCATGGTGCTTCGTTTGTTTGTTCACTGTATATGAAAAATTATTGTTTTTGGCTTTGCAGAACATGATTGAGTTTTTTTAAGGGAGAGCTAATGAAGGGTTTAAAGCATGTCTGGTAATCCCCAAGTTTTAATATTCAAAAGCTCTTCACACCTAATGGAAATTCGAACGATACATCAGTGAAGTCCGACTCAACTGACATTCGCCTAGTTTTAATGCACAACATTTAAGACCTTATAATAATGTGTCCCATAGGTCAAGTAATACGAGTTCGGAGTGCGCTCATAATTCGTCTCCAGTTAATGATGGTTATATAAAGGAGTGATACCGCTTCAGCTTCCTTGCGACCCCACCTCCCAACTGCCATCCGCTCAGAAATGATTAACCCCGTAAAATATGACCAAAGACCTTCTACCCCCCCCTCGTTCATCACCTGGAGGCAAGATGTACGCTATCATTCATTCACCACAGCGGCCCATCTGCCATGATTAACAATTTAATTAATTTAGCTTGAATAACGTCTTAATCAGCCATTCCTATTCTGTGCCGTGGCTTCTGAATTTATTCACCCTCTCTTGATTAGATTTGTTAAAATAACGAGCTGGACGAGCAATATGGCCGCCAGAGAATGTCGAGTTTTATGTTGTGTTAGAGGAAGTGATGGTGCGAGTCGGCTTTCGGAGAAAGGTAACGGAAATCATATTTCCCGCTGCTTGAATTTGCTTCATCAAAGGTGGATGACGACATCATATCATCTGATTAAGCACAAACTTTCAGTATGTTTCCTAAAGAATTTGTTATGGACTACTGGTATCATCTTAAGTGTTGTTTTCACAACGTTTCGGCCGATATAACTTCCGACGTTCTTCAGACGAGTAGAGTTCTTGGAAAGAAACTTTGCTCATGGAAGTTCCCTTTAATTTAGAAAAGAGAGAAATTAAACTTTTTGACAGTGGTTGTAGCTAGACGGGTTTTTGCTACGAACGTTTTACAGAGGGGCCATAAATTAACTTTTAATTGTTTTTCATATGAAAAAAGAGCGCAACAAGTTTATTATTAACCTTATCAGATATCAATCACGTTTTTCTGAACAGAATGTATTTATTCTCACAAGTAATGCACATGAATATGCAACACATACCAAAGTTTCTTTCTACGTAGAGATATAAAAAATGGACTTACTAAGCTGTGTAGGAGACCCACTTCTTCTCGAACCTGTCTGCACAAAATAGGAGTGAATAAATTGTGTTTGCCTCTTCAGTGATTAAACAGAAAACAGAGTAGAAAGTAATTGGGCAAACATGTTGTTACCTCGTCAGTCAATCACAGACAACAGAAGAAAAAAGCCAGAATGCTTCTGCTTTAATGGCACTTGTCTAATTCTCGCCACTTTTCTGCCATGTGTTATATCTTCCGAAAGTGGGAAGAAAGTGAATACTAGCGGTATCTCTGCAGCTGCGGTCACTTTGAAACTAAACTGCTAAATCCTATTCGAGGATACGTTCTCAACAACACGTCTGGCAGAAACTGTGCAATTTCGGTGACATTTTATTCTTCGGACTGTGGTATTGGCCTGGGCAGTCCTAGAAAGTCTACCCTCCCAGGTTTTTACCCCCCTCTTTGGAATGGAATTTCATTTACTAAGTTTAATTTCTCTCTTTTCTAAATTAAAGGAAACTTCCATGAGCAAAGTTTCTTTCCAAGAACTCTACTCGTCTGTGGAACACATTGCCACTGGCTGTTTCCTGGCTGACTACAACATTATTGAGCTGTACTATCAAATAATCAAATTCTGCCAAACTTCCGTTATTATTATCAATCATCACGGCGTTATATCACAGTTCACCTAACACTCATCAACCTTTATCCTTGAGTTCTATGGGCCTTAATAAGTGGTTAATCTTTGCTTATAGAAAGAAGCCGATAATACATATAAATGCTTTTCAGTTATTTAATGGGCAAAATGTTAACTCTGAAATTACACAAATTCGTGGTGTATGCTTGAATGACGTCAAACATGGTGACATGCTAAATATGTTCGTTTCACATGTGTAAGATTTACAGTGTACCACATGAAGGGAAAATAAATTAACTGTTATACATGCTGGAGACATTAATTTTCATTGTGTCAAAAATATAATTTTTTCAGTGTTGTCCTATAAAGAGATATACTTAAATATTTGAAGAAATGTAAGGGGTGTACTCACTTTTGTGATACACTGTACATATGTCTCAAAGATACTAATGTAGTGTTCCTGTATTAGCTAAACCATGCACGCGTTTAAACTACAGCATAGTAGTCACCGCTACCAGAAAACTGCATTCGATTTATGGCACCATCGTCTAGTTTTGGACTCCTGATTCTTCTGTGAATTCTCTCTGGGTCGTATATTAGGTTTTAGGCACAATTGTAACATTGTCATAGTTTGTCGGATTCCACAGCCGGGAGATTGTAATTTATTCCCGTGTCGTGGGTACGTTTCTTGGAAGTAATCTTTTCGTCCTTGTATGACTTACCAGCTCCACGGTTTTAAACGATAGGCACCTTTTAAATGAAGGGGTTGATTCGTTGTCTGCGCGAAGGATCTCAAGTCTCCAGAGGATTAATTATCAAGGTTAAGGCAACCGTCATGTTGAAATTGAACACTTGCTTATACAAGTGAACAACACATACTTTTATATATGAAAGAATAAAATCTATTTATTCATTTTGAAGGAATATTATTAAGAACTTGGAAGGCGACAGAGCTGGGCTTGATACGACAGACCGTCGTGCACAAAATCGAAACTTCAATCGCTAATCGTATCTCATGTGGTGACAAAACAAGAGGAAGTGAGTGCGGAGGGGGGGGGGAAGAGAAACACATGAATACATATAAATCTGATAATTTTGTGACAAATTTACTGTTCAGCCTTTTTGATCCTTCGGCAATAACTTCCTGAGGTCGATCTTAAAAAAATCTTCCAGACTCAGCTAGGATCAAATTTTATTGCGGCACTTCTTAGTCCAACTGTCACGATTTTACTTGTCTCTCTGCGAATGCAGAGAAAGTCAGGTACAAGGTCTTAAATGTAGGGAGTCCTTCTCCCCAAACGGTACTTATCATTGTGGAACAGATCAGCATTTATACAAATGTATTTTTCGAAATCCTTTTGTATGTACAATTATTGCTAATCCGGTATTATCTGAGCTTAGAGAAAAATAATTCAAACTATAATCATGATTACATTGTTTTTAAATAGAATTTTAACAAATTCACTGGTGTTTTTCTCTTTTTATTTATTTTTGATTTTAATGAATATAAACTTGACAGTAAATATTAGATGGGTGCAAAAATAATGTCGTTTATATATATATATATATATATATATATATATATATATATATATATATATATAAGCAAAACTAGCATAGGGCTGACCAATTCCCTAGATGAGTTCATAATTAAAAGATACTCTAACTTCACATCTAAATCTGACCCCTAAGATCGCCATGGACATGGGATATGTGCCTAAATTAAAGACAGTTTTCCGTGTGGTAGGGATATCTCCACAGAAGACCCTAATTTACCTTATATGTGCTTCCGGGTTTCACTTGCTTACACCATCGCATTTATATTTGCCCTCTATCGCCCCCACAACTGTGGGGTTACTATCTTTACGAGTATATCTGAGAAAATTGACCACATCCTGTCTGCTTATCCTTCGGATAACATTCACATTTGCGGTGACTTCAATGTCCACAATGTGGAATGGCTGACCCACTTAAATAAGACATATGACGAGGAGAGGTTCTATCATGATTTTGCCATTGCCTATGACCTCACTCAGATTGGTCACGAACCCACCCTTGCGCCCGATACTACCGGTCAGTATGCAAGCCTTCTAGACCTTTTTCTCACAACTTCCCCTGAGCTATGTTTATGTTCTGTTCTATCTCTTCTGGGATCCTCCGACCACTCCGCTGTATCAGTTAAGATAACAATTAAATGTAATAAGTCTTCAGATGTACCTCTCCACCGTACTGCATATAGATACTCTATGGCTGACTGGGATAGCTTTCATACATTTATATCTGATCTACATCTGCATTCCATGTTTAAAATGGATGTGTCCTCTATAGTATCAGAGCTGAGCGAATGGTTAATGGTAGGCATAGACCGATTCATACAATCCAAAAAATTCCAACAAAAACCTAACATCCCGCCATGGTTCTCCCCATTATAGTGCTGCTGCCATCGCGCACATAAATTATTTTTCCATAGCTGCTACCAACGTAATAGATGTACTGTGACTAAAGCTGTTTTCAGGACTGCCAGCAACCACTGTAAAAAAGTAATAAAGAACGCAAGAGAGTTGTATGCTCAGTCCGTCAAGTCCAAAGTAGCTGAGCAGTGGCTTGGTTCCCACTAGTTTTGGCAAATAGCAAACAGAATCCTGAACAGAAGCGTGTGCTCTATCCCAACTCTCATAAATGGACCTGAGGTAATCTCGTCAGCATTAGACAAGGCCAAACTATTTGCCAAGAACTCTGCAGCTAATTCTACTCTATGCGACGAAGGCCATCAACTCCCCGTATTTCGTCCTATAACAGACGCTATGCAACATACAAATACCTATGCGTGAGGTCGCCAAGCTAATCAAGAACCTTGATTTCAGTAAAGCACTGGCCCCGACGGCATTCCAATTATAGCGCTGAAAAAGCTTGAACCAGAACTTCCCCCCCATACTTACAAAACTGTTTAAGCGTTGTCTTAAAAAGAAGTGCTTTCCGACACCTTGGAAAACCTCATCAGTATGCCCTGTATTTAAGAATTCAGATGATAAGTCATATCTCTTTCAGTATAGACCAATAAGTCTCCTGTGTGTCATGAGTAAGATGCTGGAATCCATATTAAATAGAGAAGTAGTCAACCACCTCAGCAGAAATAACCTTCTTAGTGACATGCAATATGGTTTCCGTTCTGCTAGATCTACAGCAGATGTGCTACCGGTTATATCTCATAGGATTCGTGAATCTCTCGACAAAGGCTTCCTTTCTAGGGCAATTGCTCTTGACATATCAAAGGCCTTCGATAAGGTATGGTATAAGGGCCTACTTCACAAGATTTCCAGCTACGGTATAACTGGAAATGTTTTCTCAATCATTAAATCATTTCTCTCTGATAGGTTCATAAGAGTAGTTGTTGATGAGCAGAAATCAGAGGCCCACAATATTAATGCTGGAGTCCCTCAGGGGTCCATCCTGGGCCCAACTCTCTTCCTGATCTACATCAATGATCTCCCAAAACATATACTTAAATCATTCGTTGACATCTATGCTGATGACATCTATGGCAACACATCTAAGGCCGTAAATGACAAAGTTCTCTCTGATTCTCTCTCTTCTGATCGCGTGGTACAGTGGAGGAAGAGGTGGCTAGTTACCTTTAATGCATCTGAAACGAAACTCCTGTCTGTACATCATCAACGCTCTCATCTCCCTCTGACATCAATTGAAATGGATGGCTCTCGTTTTGGGTTTTGATAAGCTTCTGGGTTTGACCTTTACTCCTGATCTAAAATGGAACACGTACATCAAGTCTGTTGCCAAGGTGGCTGGGAAGATGGTGGGATCCTTCTACCGTTCCAGAAGATATCTCACTACTGATGCAATAAAAAAAAAATGTATAAAAGCCAAGTACGTCCAAGGATGGAATACTGCTGCCACATGTGGGCAGGAGTTACTAAAAACAGCCTATCCTGCCTTGACAGAGTACAAAATAGAGTTCGTGGCTTAGTGGGAGATGCCCTTTTCTCTTCCCTGCAACTTCTCCCCCACAGAAGAGACGTTGCGAGCATGTCCTTGTTTTATTGTTATTTCCATGGTAAGTGCTCGTCTGAGCTCCAATCTCTCGTCCCCCCTCGCCAATCTTTCCCGATAAAAGCCCGTCTAGCTGAAACCACTGTCATTAATTTTCCCCACTCTTTATCGTTGCCTCAATCAGAACGTAGATTACATGAGCAAAGCTTCTATTTTAGAAGTGCGCGACCGAGGAACTCTCTTCAGTTTGCCTGTTTCCTATTTGATTACAACTTGGATGTTTACAAGTCCAACATAAACAAATTCCTGATGAACTGCCCCATTAAGTAAGACACTTTATCAAATCTCCAATACTAACGATTACTATGATACTATCCCATTGATGACTATACACGCAATAAACCCCTATCCCCGAGTGGCTTCCGAGCCTTGATAAGTGGTGACATCTATGTATATATATATATATATATATATATATATATATATATATATATATATATATATATATAGTTGAACGTCAAAAACGACATTACTAACCAACCTAATAAATACAGTAATAATTTAATGTGGATTTATCAAGTTACTTCAAGACGAAAAACACAGACATGAGATGTTTCCTTATAGTTTTTTTTTATTGTACGATTTCTTTAGATTCTATTTGATTTATTGCTGTAAGTTTATCATTTGACGTATTCCTCGCCTTTTCTATTTTCTGGTGGGTCTTCGATTGTCATTCACGATTCGATTGGATTCCCTGTTGTTGTTGTTGTTGTTGTTGTTGTTCATTTCCTTATTATTCTCCTTTTCTTTATTCCTAGTATTCCTATTCTTCTTTTTTATATTCTCTTTCTTCGTCTTTCGTCCTTTTTTATTTTTCTCCTTCCCTTTCACTTTCTTATTTTTATTCCTCTTGTTTTTCTACATCTTTTTTTTTCTTCTTCTTTTATATTCATACTTTTCTTCGTTTTATTACTTCTATTTTCTGATTATTTGCTTGCCCTTGCACATTTTGATCCTCTCTCTGACCCTACTCCGTTTTATTCATCTCTCTCTCTCTCTCTCTCTCTCTATATATATATATATATATATATATATATATATATATATATATCGTTTTAATTATTTGTCATCACATACAGAACTCGTCAATTGATAAAAACGCCACAACATGCCATCTGCACTTGTACGGCGCGAAAACGCTGGCGTTTTCGTGGGCGAGAATGCCAGATTTGGGTTTCTGTGTAACATGACTCGGGTTGTTTACACAGTTTCGCTTGCTTCCACAAATCTTCCTTCTTTTAATCTTCACCCAATGCGGATTTTTTTCAGGATTCTCTGCGCACGCTGTTAGAAAATAGTTTAACGACCTGCAGTACAATGTTATAACACCTTGTATAACTTTCTATATGAGCAACACGCAACACACAAGCACTCACATAGTGGCAACAAAACTGGACAACTCTAGCGACGTACAACAAATCTGTGCGGAGCGATTGTGTAGAATAGAAGTAAACAAAGCACGATATTCTAAAACGTGTTAGAGTCATTTGATGAACAGATCACAGTGTAAAACCTATGGCCATGGCTGATCTATTTTATTCAGTTTTGTGTACGGATGCTATTCTTTCGCAACTTACAACTGCTAATTAGATGCATATTTCCTCTTACTTTTTTTTGTCAGTCTTGTCTTCGAGAAAACATTAAAATATTTCGGTTTGTTATTTTTGTAGAATAATTGATTATCGATAGTTTTGGATTGTGATCTCTGACCCCATCGAAGTCGCAATAGTCGTGATCCTCTTTTCTCCGAGAGTTCTTTATAAGATTCTTCCGCGTCGCAGGACTCGTCATCGGGTTGATATGCCGGCGTTCGCTGAAAATAATTAGCTTCTCATGCAAGCTAAAAGAAGACAAACAGAGATGTTTCTAGTCTACTCAAATTAATTCACGAAATTTACAAGTGTGTTACATATATACAATTGTTCAGTTCGATCTCCTTACACCAAAAGCACACAGCGGCTTTCGAGGTGTGGGTGGCGTCTCCTTGGGTAGTGTCTACTTCTCTTGAGATTCGGCCCCAATCTGAGGTTTTTGGCGAGAGCATTTGCTTACATTTCGAGGGAAGGGTTCGTTGGGGTAAGCCTCTAAACCAATCATCGACCAGCACGTCATTCTGGGGAAGTCCCGATATCTTGCACTGTCTGAGAATCTGTGATGACAACACAACCCCATTCACACGCTCAAAGTTTGACCCCGGCTAACTTCGTATTCCAAAACCAGACGTCCTTGAGTTGGGCTTCGCCAGGCCAGGACGAAATATAATTTCGTTCCAACTTCCAAATGACATCCCTTGTAATTTTTCCCAAGCAATAAAAGTATATGTCTGTTTCACAAAAACACAATAAATTCATCCTTTCAGCTAGGTTACCCGCTGCTGCCCAGACACCCAATAATGCTAAACGGTTACTACCAGCATAGTTGACCGGCCTTGCTCAGTGTTTCAGGAGTCTCAATCTCCCCCAATGGGGAGCTCCACCACTCCCAGAGGCGGTCACGCCACAGATCATCGATATTTTTAGTATTGGCAGAGGGTTATTTTTTTAGATTGCTCGTCGAAAGGATATGTAAGATTTCAGATTTCCTGACGGATGATAATATAAAAAGTAAGAAAGGAACTGAAAGATTTAGGATATGACTAAGAAGCCACATTAAAAGTAAACCCATATAGTCAACGAGCTGATACTGTCAAAACGCCAGAACCCGTTAATGAGGGTGATGTCATGTGATCCTGGAGAATCTTAGACTTAACACTGATGCCTATTTCCGTGTTTTGAGCGAAGTAATAAAACGCAAGATGGGCCAGGTATCTGCAGGTCAGCCATGCGTTTAGCAGCATGAAAATATCCCGATATACTAGTTGGAAGACCAACCTAGCTCTTAGAGAACTTCGTCGACCAAATTTTAACTAACATCTAACCCTCAGTTCGTCAGACTGTAACCCATTTAATTTGTTGTGATATGAGTAATGGAACGACATACGACAGATCTAATTATAAGAAAAACTAAAGAGCTAAAAGTTAAGATAAGTGGAACATTTGGTGGCTTAATGAAAGCTTGTGGACGATTCCGGGCCCGCTTCGGGGCCTCGATCAAAGTAAAAGGCGGGTTCTATCAACTTTAAGCGACATAACATGTCCAAGTTTCACATGAATAATTATGAATAATTTTTTCTAAACGGTAATCTTGTGAAAGAAAGGTCGAAAAACAAAAAAAAAGGTTTTACGTTGTTTAATTTTTATTGCTCACTCTCACAAACATTTCTATATGCACATCAGGATCCATAATGGCGTCTACTTTCTATGCAAAATGCATTAAGTTTATCCTAAGTGTACCGTTGTTAGTTACTCTATCACAATTGCTTACTTTTACAAGTTTATTGTATTGAAATTAAATTATGGCGGGCTCCGTACATTTTGTACGTATTTGTATTTCACCATCTTGGTTACCCTAATATTTACAACGTTTCTCTATGTCTTCTAAGGGCATCAAATAGGCATATGTAACGTGTTCTCTTCTGTCTTTCTTAAGAAGGTTTCAAATATGAATATCGATAATGAACTTTGAGTGGTTATGCGTGATGTTGCTTCTTATATTTGTGTGTCACATGTCAGTTATTTTGGTGGATGGAATTCACTTATCAAAATAAAAACAAATTTCGAGGCGTACACTAAAAGTATAACTTTCAACATAAGATCGCTTCATCACGTCGGCCACGTTTTCTACGCCAGACTTAAACATTAGAAAGATTCTGAAAAAAAAAAATTACTTTGTAATATTGCACACTATCACATCTTTCCTCTCTATTAAAATTAGTTCTTTATGTTCAACTCATATTTTCTCTTAATTTTCGATACTTGCACTCTTTTCCAGTGTTAAACACTATTGTTTCTTCCTCTATTTTCACTTCATCAGCATTTCTATATGTTCAACTTCAGCATTTCTCTATGTTAAACCTCAGCATTTCTATATGTTCAACTTCAGCAGTTCTATATGTTCAACTTCAGCATTTCTATACGTTCGATTTCAGCAGTTCTATATGTTCAACTTCATCATTTCTATATGCTCAACTTCAGCAGTTCTATATGTTCAACTTCACCATTTCTATATGTTCAACTTCAGCATTTCTATATGCTCAACTTCAGCATTTTTATATGTTCAACTTCAGCATTTCTATATGTTCAACTTCAGCATTTCTATATGTTCAACTTCAGCATTTCTATATGTTCAACTTCAGCATTTCCATATGTTCAGCTTCACCATTTCTATAGGTCCAACTTCAGCATTTCTATATTTTCAACTTCAGCATTTCTTTGTGTTCAACTTCAGCATTTCTATATGTTCAACTTCAGCAGTTCTATATGTTCAGCTTCAGCATTTCTATATGTTATACTTCAGCATTTCTATATGTACAACTTCAGCATGTCTATATGTTCAACTTCAGCATTTCTATATGCTCAACTTCAGCAGTTCTATATGTTCAACTTCAGCATTTCTATCTTTTCAACTTCAGCAGTTCTATATGTTCAACTTCAGCATTTCTATATTTTCAACTTCAGCAGTTCTATATTTTCAACTTCAGCAGTTCTATATGTTCAACTCTCAAACTTCATTTCTGTATGTTTAACTTCAGCATTTCTACATGTCCAACTCTCAAACTCCTTTCTATTTGTTCACTTCACAAGCATTTCTATATGTTCAACTCTCACCAGCATTTTTATTTGTTCAACTCTCACCAGCATTTTTATTTGTTCAACTCTCGCCAGCATTTCTATTTGTTAAACTCTCACCAGCATTTCTATTTGTTCAACTCTCACCAGCATTTCTATTTGTTCAACTCTCACCAGCATTTTTATTTGTTCAACTCTCACCAGCATTTCTATTTGTTCAACTCTCACCAGCATTTTTATTTGTTCAACTCTCACCAGCATTTCTATTTATTCAACTCTCACCAGCATTTCTATATGTTCAGCTTCCAAAAATCCTTTCCCCGTGTTCACTTCACAGCATTTTTATGTGTTGAGCTCTCAAACTCCATTTCCATATATTACAAATCTCACTCGCGTTTCTATATTCTCAACTCTCAAACTCCCTCTTATATGTTCAACTCTTTTCTCTGTTTTTAACTCTCACACTCCTTGCTGTTTGTACAACTTTTACTCCCCTTTCTCTATGTTCCGGTCACGCAGACTTTTCTCGAGATTATGCGATTTTAGAATTTGAATCAGAATCGATCATTGTATCGGAATTGTAAATTTAGAACAGAATCAGTAGTTATATTGGAATTGGGATGAATATTCGAATCGTCCCATCAGTAGTATATATATATATATATATATATATATATATATATATATATATATATATATATAGAGAGAGAGAGAGAGAGAGAGAGAGAGAGAGAGATATGC
>NC_136502.1:75748798-75853798 GCF_053919585.1 Euprymna scolopes
TCTACGTTCCAAACTGGCATACTTTGTATGATACCAAGTTATATTACGAGTCAAACTAGTTATTTTACTTTCCAACATTCCTTCTGTTATGGAAACACTTTTTTTTTAATATTTCCTATTTTATAGCATCTACATCTCTATATAATAATAATAATAATAATAATAATAATAATAATAATAATAATTTCCTCCTTTAAGTGACTCGACGATGTCCGGGAGTGCTAATATATAACATATACTTTTCTTTCCTCTCTATTTTCCATAATTTTCTTTCCTTTTTATCTCTCGTCCTCATACTCTTTTAAAAATCACCCCGCTTTCTTTCCCTCGCTTTTTGAACTCATTCATTTTTCTTGCTACCCGTTTTTCCTTTTTCTTTCTCCCCCCTCTCGTTTCCTGTACATCTCTTTTTTAATCATGTCTTTTCACCTTCTCTTTTCCTTCCTTACTTTATCCTGTAATCCTTTAACTTCTGTCTCCATCCTCTCATCCTAGCTCTCCCTCTCATTTCCTTTCACTCCTGATCACAAAACAGGGAAGGTAGTCTTATTACAAACACTAAGAGTAGTATTTCATGGGGATTACAAAATATCAATTTTCACGTTAGTAACAGGGGAATTTCCAGTTGAAAATGGTGTCAAATTGAGTTAGGCGTATCTTTGTCTCTACCGGAAGTTGCGCCATTTTGCGAAAATTGCCTGCTAATTGGAAAATAAACTTTGCGTTTATGGATTTAAAAATAAATTTCATGCTGTCTTTCAGCCCTGGAGAAGATGAATTCAGTTGGATTATTTACAGTTTTTACATGATTCCGACGTATTAAAAATGGGATTTGAAATAGCGAAATAGGAAAAATAAATCGGCAATTTGGAATTATTAGATACAAAACAAAATTATGTATATATATATATATATATATATATATATATATATATATATATATATAAAGGGACAGACAGAGAAAAGAGAAAGAGAGAGATAAAGAAATGATGGTCTGAATTCAGAGCCTGAGCAAGAGAAAGGGCAATTATGCATATAGCTACCACTTATAAAGAAAGGTCGTGCATATGAATTTAACACTAGTTGTGTACAATACTGCAGATATAAGCTAAGCTCGATAAAGGAGATTTATTCCTCTATAGCTATAGTAAATTTAATATGCGGTAAATGAATTTAACGGATTAGTATAAGTTCATTTCACATTAAAAATACAGAAAAACAATTACAACCAGGTATAGTGTACGATCCTTTCAGAGACGATATCGCGTTCATTTAGATATTATCACCCCATTAGCACAAGAGGTAAGGTTGGAACTAATGTACATATATTAATAACTCATTAACTCATATGGAGTTAAATAATGTTGGTTTTTCTAAGGGATTTTGTATATATTTCATTAGACAAATATGTTAAATATACTTCAGTTTAGGTATTGTGTTATGTTTGAACAAATATTAATTTTAATAGTTCGAAGCAGTCGTAATTTGTAATTAACTCACAAATTCACAAATGTTTAAGTTTCTACCAAACATAATATCTCACGGTATGTTGAACCTCTTTAGTGTTTATTATATAAATATATATATATATATATATATATATATATATATATAATAAAGTGTATATATATGTGTGTATAATAAAGTGTATGTGTAACTAATATATATATATATATATATTAGTTACACATTAGTTACTAATATATATATATATATATATTAGTTACACATACACTTTATCATTCTTGGTTTAATAAAAATCGAAGATATTAAAGAAGGAAGAGATGAGAATATATATATATATATATATATATATATATATATATATATATATATATAGCAGAAAGAGATAGCGACTGACTACAGCGAGGTCAAATCTCCCTGGACAAACCAAATAAAAAAGCAATAAAAATTCAGCATACCAATGAATAATAAACACTTACAAGCCTCCCCCCCCCTTGGAAAAACTTCAAACTAACTACGAAAATCGCCATTTTTACACATTTGAAAATAATTTCGGACGAGGACGCATCACAGACCGTCTGAAACGCGCGTAAACGATTTCAATGACTTAAAAATATTATTACAATGATCCAAACATAATTCTCAATGAAAAACCAAGACACGGAATAATAAAATAATGTTAAAAAATACAAATTGTTGGTGACTACTCCCTTATTTAAATATACATCTTTCTTTCGTTGGAATTTCTTAACCCATTATATATATATATATATATATATATATATATATATATATATATATATATATATATATATATATATATATATATACAGGGTGTCCACAAAGTCTGGCTACATAATGTAGCCAGACTTTGTGGAAGCATCCTGTAGATTATGTAGCCAGACTTTGTGGGCCCCTGTATATATATATATATATATATATATATATATATATATATATATATGTACACGCACACACATGTATATATATATATATATATATATATATATATATATATATATATATATATATATATATATATACACAGGGTGCCCACAAAGTCTGGCTACATAATAATGTAGCCAGACTTCCACAAATTCTGGCTACATAATGTAGCCAGATTTTGTGGACACTCTGTATATATATATCTGAGGAAATTTACTCTCATTCAGATTAAAAATAAAGTGCCATAAATTGTATTTGAAATAATCATGGCTGAGTTTTCCCAATAAAGAAAACTAAGATTCAAATATCCATTTAGTGGCATTGCTTAACAGAAATCACCTTCCGAACCTACACAGATTTGCCTGAATAAATCAAAATAAAAACGAATTTACTTTGTAAAATGTTAAGTGAAAACGCAGATCACACAATATTATCAATATAAATGAATGAAAGTAAAATGTACGAAATGCTTTTAATGAGTTTCCAGACCTTTTTTGTACAGACATTTGAAATTCTCGCAGACTCTTGAAAATTCATATATTATTGCTATACACCTTGTGAGATGACTGACCAATTTTTTTGATGTCAGATTTAAATGAACAGCTACAAGAGGAATTGAAATACACCCTACTAAAGCCTGATTGTCACAGCTGGTGAATTTCGAAAATGCTATCTAAATGTGAGGCACTTTAGAAGAATGATATACAATAAACTTCTGTTTTAAACTTTGAAAAATGCCACAGAAACGCATAGAATGATTCAGACTGCTTTTGGACCATCCTGCATACAACGAGCATCAATTTTGAATGACATTAGAGATTCAAGAAAGGCAGGGAGCCTGTAGAACATGATAAAAAAGGTGGGAGGAGTAAGAAAGTCAGAACATCAGAGTTGATTGACCAAATAAAGAGGTTCATGGTAAAATGACCGTCGTGTATCTATAGAGAAAATAAGTGCACAGTTTGATGTCAGTGCGAGAACTGTACACACAATTATTCGCGAAAAGCTGAAGATGCGGAAGGTTTACGCAAATTTTGTCCCAAGGATGCTCAGAGAAGATCAGAAAGAAAGACTTTGTCTTGACAGCAAGAAGATGGTCGAGCTGATCAATTCAGATCTCATATTCTGGTGACCTGCGATGAAAGCTAGGTCCATTGCTATGACTCAGAAACGAAGACACTAAGTTCCCAGTGGAAGCATGTTGGCTCTCCCAAATCCAGGAAGGACAGACAAAGCAAACCCACCCAGAAAATTATTATAATCCTCTTTTTTACAACACGTACATAATCTACATGCACTGGGTTCCCACTGGCAGATAGTCAACAAAGAATACTACAATGAGGTTTTAAGGGAGTTCGGGAAGAGATTTCGTCGAAAAAGGCCATCACTTTTCAAACGGGTCAGTGGCATTTCCACCAGGACACTGCACCAATCTATACCTCCATCCTTGTCACAGACTATTTGACCAAGATGGCATCAAACACAATTCTTCACGTTCCCTATAGTCCAAACTTTCCTATCTGTGACTTTTAGTTATTCCCTAAGCTCAAGAAAAACCTTGGAGGCCGTCGTCATGAAAGAATTGAGGAGATGAAAGAGGTTATGACGAGTGGTTATCGACACGCTCACACAAGATGACTTTCATGGGGCCTTCCAGGAATTGGTGGAACGGTATAGCAACCGGGGGGATATAAACGGACTCGTTGCGTAGTGAATAAAGGACTTGGTGAACTTCGGTCGTAAGTTAAACTCTTCTGGAGGCTGAAGTTTTAATCCTCAGTGCGGTCGACATTCAAAATACAATTGCGAATGACATAGGACCTGGCAGAATGAGAACATGGATTCGAAATTCTGTCCAGATTTTCAAGTTCGACAAAAAGATTTCCAAGTTCAGAAGAAAGTTTCCCGAATTCGACAGGATACACATGAAGAAGGTCGAGGCTTCCGTAACGACCGGAAGTTGTAAAAATAATACTCAAGATTAGACCATTAGTCCGACAAATCCAACTAAAATGCAAATGTGTAAGCTTTCTATTGTTTAACTATTTGATATTTCATACTTTATTTATTTCCCTTTTTTTTTTCAGCGCCCGAGAACTAAGCAAAACAACAACAATTTTAAATGGTCAACTATAGTCAAAATCGACTCAAAGGCTCCCTTTTTATTAGCTGCTTCGTGTTTTCGACCCATTAGCAAACACTCTTACCCCTATTTCATAGGGCCGGTACAAGGCGAAGCTTATTTTAACTGGGCTAAAAATGTAAATAAATGTTTTTTTTTCTTTAGTTATTTTCTTTAATTGTTTTCTTTTTACAAATAAAATTTGGAACTTCTTCGAAATAAGAACGAAATACAAAAAACCGAAAAATTGAATTCCAGTTTAAAAGCAAAGTTCTTTACTTAATTGCAATGTCGCAATTAGTAACATATTACTGAATTGTAACATAATACATTAACTTTCACTGTTTTACGATCTAATGAACGGCCATTAGTTTGTTTGAGATTTAACGTAAACCAAAAATATAATTCTTAGTTTGGAATTTTTTTATTATTACAGTATATTCTGCAATTGTTTCGAAAAAATATTTTCATTAATAATTAATTTATATCCTATCGTTTCTCGTAGTTTTTGTCAATTTTAATGATTTCGAAATTAGCGTTATTTAGATACATTTCGTTTTAATTGAAATTCCCAGTTTTAATTTTCGATTTTCATTTTTATTCCGAAGAAGCACCTAAAACCTTAAAAGTATATTTCGAAAAATAAGTTATTATTTGGGTGTTTTTTTTTTCGTTCTTGGTACAAATTTCTTTGGAACTATTAATCAAATCTTTATTTGTGGAAATTTGATTGATTTCAAATATAATCTTCACATCGACTTGGAAGACACTGAGGCAGTTGAACAATTGTTATAATAACTGGCAGAGGCAAAATCTCGCAGCTCGAGATTTAAGTCGTCCGTCTTACTGGCTTGCCCAATCACAAGCCAGTTCCCAGTCCCGTGAACGAGTGTATAAAATGGTAAAACCGACAACGCTCTCCCTTCTTTTTCTCCCTGTTCTGGCGAGCAGCACACATCGCCAGGAGGCTTTGGTTCCCGGCTAACGTGAGTACGATGAGCCAACATGGCTGTCTTCACACCCGACCTTCTTTCTCATGTTACAGGACTCTTTAATCCTTTGCCCACTACCCGTGGTACACGAACAAACTTTCCTTACAAGCTACAGAACGACTCACTTCGAAACACAGACTAGACCCACACTACTACAATCCGTTACAATACGTAAACATATTGAATACCTTTCTCTTTCTTTCTCCATTAACCGGCTTAGCTTATCTACATCACAGAACTGTCTAATTCTTTATACTGACCACTATTGACTACAACACGTGTAAACTGAACTATTCTCTCCTACAACAAGCTGGTATAATATTCATACTATCCTTACACACAAGAAACCTTTCAGCTACAAACCCGTTTCTCTCATATACACGTTACTAACGAAGATGACAAATAAAGTCGTTTTTTTTTTAATACAGAATGAAACTCCATTCCGCTATCTCTTATTCCACAATACCTTTAAAAACATTCTTGTTTCTTTTCATTTCTGAAATGTTGGATTTATTGCTAACCCCGACAGAGAAAAAATTGTGGCGAGTAGTTCCGGACATAAAAAGTTGCCAGAAAAATCTGGGGCCATATCAACGTACTTAAAGCTGTTAAATTAAACATGGCGACTTAAATTGTAGTCGACCTGTTTCTTATATTGATTGTGATTTAATTAGGAATCTAATGACATAAATTCGCTTTTAGATAGAAATAATTTCTTTTTCGCTTTTTTTTTCTGTTTTTGTTTTGTTTTAAAGGATAGGAAGTCTTGGATTATTTCTTTCCAGAAATTTCCTTTCCGTTGCCAGTTCAAATATCCCTTTTCTAACTTTGTGCCTAGTTAAACGATCCGGCGGCAACTGCCGGTGACGGTGATAATGTCTGGGGCGAGGTAGATGGCCGATCTATTATCTGCTCGACTGCACGTAACGCGAGACGAGGTTCAGTTGAACCGCACAACGGAAACATGAGATTCTCTTGTCTTTCTGTTAATTCTTCTTCTTCTTCTTATTATTATTATTATTATTATTATTATTATTATTATTATTATTATTATTATTACTACTACTGCTACTATTATTATTATGTACTCTCTAGGAGTTCTCAGGCAGGTTATCATCAGAGACTATTCAGTGATAAAAATCGATGGTGTTCCCTGGAGTCCGGGTTACAATAAGTCTCCCTAGATACCTAGTACTATCCACCTCCTTCAATGAATCTTTGTAAATTAGTTTGCGTTATCGAAACAGCAGTTTACAATTGACTTCTTGCTGGCAATGAATATTAGCATTCACTAAAATTTAGGTGGAACCAAGCTTCCTCAACGTCTCAGTCCTCTTTGTGCTCTTTTAGTGGAGGTCTGATTATTGCTCTCTGTTCTGTTTTTCCACTTCTTGATACTTCACAGCTATTCTGTGTCGTATTAGCCGACATTAATGCTTATTTTTATTTATATATTTTTTATTTCATTTTTTGCGATATTTATTTATATAAGATAGGCTTTACAGTTTTAGCTCCATTGGTTTTTTTTAAAAATTTCTGATGCAGTTTTCTTGTGGCTGTATTCATAGTTTATTTAAGAATTATCTCAGCTGTTTTTTCATTGCTGTTCGCTGTATAGTCTCAGTTTTATTACTATTGTTATTTATTACTAGCTGTACCCTGACACGCGTTGCTATGGCTCAATTTGTTCTAATGGACAAAAATCCCTCAAAAGAGAAAATGCATGGTTCCTATATAATTAATTTCCCAGTACTTGTGAATACACAATATTTTTTGTTGTTCTATTTTCTTAGCAGATATAAAGATTTTCTGCTTTGCCAACTCTAGAATACGCAACATACAATTGTCCACGTGTAAAACAATCAGTGTGTAGATGTAAGCCACACAATTGTAAAGCTTGCCCTTGAGCTTTGTTGATGGTGATTGCAAACAACAATCGAATTGGGAATTGCAATCTCCTAAATTGAAATGGCGTATCCGGTGGATACGTGGAATGAGGACATCTTCAGCTTTGAAAGGCCTCTCAATATTGTTGATTCTATGATGTTGTTCATTAATATTTTACTGCAAGTCGCGTGCCATTGCAAAACTTGAGCTGGTTGATATTTCTCAATAGGATAATTAGTAGACCAATTTTCAATTTCAGTACATGCGATGGCATCCCTGGCAAATCTTGTGAATTCTAAAATTCTGTTGGATAATTAACTGCTTCGTCTGCTTCCACAAGTGTTGAGGGAACTGTATGTGACTAGCTCACTTGAAATTTTAAGCTGAATAATATCGTTACATTTATGGATGTCTTTACTTTGATATGCAAGATGAGCTCGCTCACTTGGTCAATAGGAATTCTTATAATTAATTTGAATATGTGGAAAAAACTTTTTTAACAACTTTCTTTTGATATAACTAAATGACAAAAAGTATGAGGGAACGAAGGTCAGACCGGCATTTTTCGTACACAATTTGCCACAATTGATGCGAAAATTTCTCTGCGGATCGATCGTTCTACAGCTGAACACACATATTTTGAGTTAACATGGCGCCAAAACATGTAGAATATTTGAGGCAAGCATTTATATCATCTGCTGGTGGTAATCGAGGAATTGCAGGCAACGTTTGTCTAAAATCTCCTGCATGCATTATTACTACCTTCCAGAATGGCCTAACATTGCTATACAAATCTTGCAATTATCGATCAAGAGGCTCAAATGATTTTTGTGTGGCATTGCGCATTCATTCTAAACAATAGGTTTGCATTTCTGCAATATTTTTCCCATGCTGGATGTTTTGGAGATATTGCGCATGGGAGTTTCAATAATTTTAATATTTAATCGTAATTTCAAAGAAGAATGTGCAGTTCACTCAGGTGTTAGTAAGGTCGCAGCTATTCAGGTTGAAGCAATAGCTAAGGCTATGTTATTTAGTGATCGAATGGCTGCCAAAATCAATTTAATTAGGAAGGTTTTACCGTTCCTCGCGGTGCATTTAGGAAAAAGATGTCTCCAACTCCGTTATTAATAGTCTGCATTATTTGGTTATAAACTCCCCTCTGCTCAAGTATTAGTTTATGCATAGTTGATTTAACATACAACAATAGATTACGTGTGTTGTAGTTCTGTTCACGACGAAATTCTACGTTAAACAAAGTAGCTGCATAGCGTGTTGATGATGTCAATACCAATTGAGTGAAAACTTTGAGATTTCTAAACATTAATTTTCAATCAGTACTAATGCTTCATTATAGATTCCTGCCGTGGAGTCCATGTGGAGTCCATGTGGAGTCCATGTGGAGTCCATGTAGATATTTATACATTCATTGAGTTTTTGATGAAGATATTCTCAGCCATGTTTGATTTATATGTCTCTCATAACTCTGTTGGAGAAGGAGGAGAGCAAGTGACCAATATTATTACAAACAATGCACGGGTTTGATCAGCATGTGATATGTTACACGCATCATTAAGTCATCTATCCCAGTGTTCGTCATTTTCCAATAAATTCCAATGCAATGGGAAAGTGGTATCTGTAACGTAATCGACAATTTTCAATTACTGGAAAGACGTTGAACCATTAACATTTACTAACAGCACGCGCAGAAACATTCATGCTGATTGGGATGAATAGTATATAGTCTACCTATTTCGTTTTCTTTGAATATACCATTACGTCCTTCAACTAGTTCGCTACGTCTGTCGTTCAAATTATTTTCTACTCGAATTCCACGCGTAATACCTAGGCACTTGAAAATAAAGCCGTGTTTTTGCAAATGCGTCAGTTTGATTTCGGTGTGAGAACTGTACACACAATCATTAGCAAGAAACTGAAGGTACGGAAGATTTGAGCAAGGTTTCTCTCAGATCAGAAAGAAAGACGTTAGTGTTGTAGCCGTAAAATAAACGAACAGTCCATTTTCTAGATCTACTGCTAAGTGAACAATAGCTGGACTTCGTTTATGTATGGAAAATGAAAGAATCCGCCATAAGCTTCACTGCTGCTTATGCATCTTCCAGCTTGATACTGTGCAATTTTATCGATGTGTATGGCTGCATTCCTATTATTTTCTTGTTTGCTAAAAACTACCATATTGCTGCCTTTGTTCACATAAGTGCAAATATATTTCATCGACTTATCTGAACTACAGTATTCAGTGTTTATATGCGATTTATAAGTTTTTGATAATAAAGGTGAATATGGAACAACTCACCACTTATCGACTTCGATGTCATCATTTCGCATTTGTATGACTTCTAATTTACCACCAACGTCTACTGACCGTCTTCTGTATAAAAGATATCCATCAATTCCTGTAACTGTGTTGAAAACTAATGCTCGAGGATATGGCTTAGAGCATTTTCCTCTTATCACACATCGTGAATTTAGATTCAATATACGACAAGGTCCATGTATCATATGTTTTGTCAAAACTTCATGCAAATCTTTATCAATGTCAGCATCAGGTATTTCAGCGCATATTACATTATCGATTTCATCTGGATAGATATTGTTATAGAGCTAGATTAGTATGTCTGAGTGTGGTAATCCTCTCTTTTGCCATTCAACTGAATACACCCAACAGCATACAAATCCAAACACCTTTTATTAAACCAAGAAATCAAATATCGATTTCAGCTTCTATCTGAAAACACGCGCCATAATATCGTGCGTGTCCACTGATGATTGCTTAGAAAGTAAGAGTTTTGTATATTATCCCAGGCTGGATTTCATGTGAACGTAAGCAATAGGTTAGAGCGTCCATAAAGTCGGACATATGCAAATGCGTCTTGAGTGTACCCATGCATATGACGTGGACAGCTTTAATATGAAGATAGCAAACCCGTAAGTTTGCATACGATGGTAATGTTACGATCATTTGAAACGGCATCTAACAAATGAACATATTCTTCAGAGCGAAGTTTGGTCTGATTCAAACGAATGAATGACAAACGTTCTATTTCAATTTTTGTATACATATCAACGATGTATTTGTGAAACAATTAACAGCATTTCAGAATGTGATTGTTTTTATTCTCTCGAATTAATAATCGTTATGAATAATAGTTCACTGCATTGCATTTTCTATTTTTTCTTCACCATTAACTAGATTTATCATGTTATGTTAACATTAAAGTGATATCCATCGGCACCATCCCAAAAATGAGTGGATATTGCAGGGCATCATAACATCGATGAGTTTCAGCAATTTTTGTCAACTGATCTTTTCTTTTATGAAAAACAATATCTCTTGGTTGAAATTGATCTCCGTCTATAACAATTGCTATTTCATCTTAAGTTGGAACATTGAATCTCCATACGTGTTCCTCAGCAGACATTTTGTCTGCATGAATGACAATCTTGTGTGTATCAAATGGCATCGTTTAGTTTGCTGTTTTGAATAGATGCACTAAATTATTTTTACTGTGAAGTAGCGCTTGTAGTTGACCTTTTTATACCGACTGAAGGTTCATAGCGTGCATTCAGTTCATCAGTTCATCAGTGCTATCACCGATGAAATACATCTGTAGGAATTTATGTTGAGCATCAAGGAACGGAAGCAGAGATCTTACTTTATGGTGAATTCGTCCCTTCACTTTAAAAGTTGGCATAAATAGAGCCGTAATGATTTCAGCAGAAAACGATGTTATTTTGAAGCAACGTCCTGATGTTAGATAGGAAATGTCTTGATTTCAGCAGTCTATCGTTCAAGAAAAGTTTTTAACGGTTCTGGTCGTTCTTCACGTTGAGGTAATTTAATTTTTCCAGCAGCACAGTACATTCCCTTTGTTTCTCCAATAAATTTCAGAGCAGTGCAAAATGGACACACTTCAGTCATATTACCGATGAGAACTTGGCGGAACAAACAATAATCATCATCAGTGTTGTATCGGAATGCCATGAGATCCAAATCTTGTATTTGTTACGCATGGAGTCGTGTTTAACGCTGATATGCTGTTTCTCGTTGACGTAGAAAGTCGTTCTTAATATGGTGCGGGGAGCACACTTTGTAACTATTTTGTACTTTCACAATCTAAGAAACAAAAATATTGCAAAAAGGCAATTAACCTCGCAAATACTATTAAATGCATAAGCACAAAAATAATCGGTGCCAAACGTGCATGTAAGATTCGTACATTAGTAGACAATTTGCGTCAACACATGTGGTTTCGGGTATACACCTAAATATGCAGTCGTACCAATATCTGTATAATGCACTCATATTTGTATGTTTATCTGTAAGTGTATGTTTATATGTAAGTGTATGTTTATATGTAAGTGCATGTTTATCTGTAAGTGTATGTTTATATGTAAGTGTATGTTTATCTGTAAGTGTATGTTTATATGTAAGTGTATATGTCTGGGTCTATTTTGCAAAAAAATACACGTGAATTCATATCGAAACGTTGTTTTAATTTGAATAAAATACGCATATTGATTTGGCTTTCAAGCGCACTTGATGCATATTTTATTTTATTCAAATTAAAACAACGTTTCTATATGAACTCACACCCTTGAGGTTATTCTCGCGTTGCCTACCGCACAGTTCAAACATTTCAAAATACAACTGCTAAATACAACACGCGGAACATGGCAAGGAAGAAGAAAAAAGAAACAAAGCAACACACTGAAGATGGAGTATATCTTTAAAATATATTTGTTATAAATTTCAAACAAGTAAAATATTTTTTTTATTTTCCTAATATTACGTTGTGATTTGGCTTTCAAGCGCACTTGATACGTATTTTATTTTAACACATGATGTTTTAAACAACGCGATACGAAACAAATGAATGAAAATAAAAAAGTTACATGGCCAATAACTTGTCGGGTTCGTATGAGAAAGCGTATTCTGTCGAGGGAAAAGGAAGTGGAATATTATTTTTTAAATTTGAATATAAATGTACATAAAGTGGCGGACTGTAATTTTATTCTTTTTCATTTTTCCTTAGTCTTTTTTTTTAACGCGGAGTGCCATCGATTACAAACGTAACTGCCAGGCTGCAAAAATTTGGGTAAAAATTATATTTAATGACTTTAAAAGTTCGTTCTACTAACTTGACCCCTGACTTTTATATATAGTAACGTTTTCATGATTTTGAAAATGCCACGTGGGTGTCACATAACCGGTGATAATTCCCGTATGCATTTTATTCCCAAAATATACATCAGACAAATATTATTAAAGGCAATATAAATTTCTCTTCTGCTTTCAAAATGTGTTGGGCAATAAAATTAAAAATTTGGAAGGAATAAAATTAAAATCAATTTTGAGAATAAGTTATAGACGGCGGAGCAAGCTCCTTAAGGTCCGCCCATGAAGTATATTTAATAAAAATAAACACAAAAAAAATAAAAATAAAAAATACAAAAAAAAAACCCGGGTGTATTTTAAGTAAGACAAAGACAAAAAAAATAAAAATAAAAAAAGCGAAATATAAAGGAAATTTTTGTAAGAATAACGACTGCTGAAAAATGAACATGAAATAATCCACGTATTGTTTACTTGAAAGTTTATTGAAAACCGAAGGAACGACTTATGAAAAAGTTATTTTAAGGAAACAAGAACAATAATTTGTCGGATTCTACCCACAGAGTATATTCGGGTAGGGAAAACAAATTTTAACGAATAATTTATTTTTTCATGCTGCATTTCGTACTTGCTTTTGCATTTTGAATTTTAACTGGACTCATTATATAAAAAATGATTTTGTAAAAATCAATAGTAAGTTCTCTACAGTTCAATGTAGACTACACTTTATTGTGGACTAAGCCACTGCAGGGAGGCATGTGAATGTGGGTTACTGATTAACAGATGGAATTGGTTGGTCCGAGGTGATGTTTAAATATCTACTGAAAATTCTTTAATGGCAGCCCAGGCACAGGAACAAATCACTCACATTGTGTTCATCAAACGTTGCATCAACAAAAATTGAGAATCATCGATGTGGAGATTGTGTAATATAAGGAAAGAAACATTAGCGCATATTGCATTGGAATACATTACGCTAACTCAACATGTATATAAATAATAAGGACACGGCCAAGTCACTCAGGTCATACACTGGTATATATGCAAACTATATGAATTAGGAACAGCGAAAGTGTTAAAGTACAGCTTAAATGTTTAAAGTCAAAGGAACTGACTAGATGTTCAAGGAAGAAAAATCCAATTAAAAATGTCTAAAAATTGAGAACACCACCACCAGAAGCAGCAGCAGCAGCAGCAGCAGCAACAACAACAACAATAATAATGATAATAATAATAATAATAATAATAATAACAATAATAATAATAATAACAATAACAGCAGCAATAATAATAATAAAAACAACAACAATAATAATAATAATAATAATAATAACAATAACAGCAATGATATAATAATAACAATAATAATAATAATAATAATAATGACATTAATAATAACAACAACAACAACAACAACAACAATAATAATAATAATAATAATAATAATAATAATAATAATAATAATAATTAAAAAAGTTTGGAAAATTTTGAGAAAAAAAAATTGTACGTGACAAATCCAAGAGAATTAAATTAGAATTCTACGTATCTTCCACGCAAATCTTTTCCTCTTTAAAAAAGTAAATTAAATAAACAATAAAAAAAAGTTAACTCTTTCTCATATTCATTAATCAATTTCACACCTACCTATTTCGGAAAAAAAAAGACAAAACAAAAACAAAACTGTCATTTTTCCCACCATCGTTATCGTTAAATGCATCCTGTTTATGCGTATTTGCTTTTGACGCCATTTTTGACACCCGCCTTTATTGGCCTTTTTTGTGTTGTTCGGCGAGGATTACTGATGTTGTTAATGGTGGAATACTAATTTGTTCTGGCGACAGCGTAAATTTATAACGATTTAATTTTATTGATACTTAAAAAAAAAAAATTGAACTAATTCAATCTTACCGATAGAAATCGAGCAAACATCGGTTTGATTGAGAGAGAGAGAGAGAGAGAGAGAGAGAGAGAGAGAGAGAGAGAGAGAGAGAGAGGGTAAAAATTGGGTAAAAAATGAGTGGAAAAAATCACGGACAAATTCCGAAAGAAGACACGGGTGCGGAAAATTTGAGGGCAAACTTCACAATTCCACCGCAAAATAGACCAAAAGTCATCCCTATTTTTTATTCGATTTTGAAGTGTGTGTGTGCGTGTGTGTGTGTGTGTGTGTGTGTGTGTGTGTTCAAAATCGTGTTTGTTCATCTTGTGATGTAGGAACAAATCATCTATATATCGATAAATGTGAGAATGAGTGTGCGTGGGGGGCACTTCTCAACCTATAGACTTTCTTATCTGCAGACTTGGAATTTGGTATATTCAGAAATATGGAAAACTTTTAATCGGTTTTCATCCAGAAAAGTGGCTGCTAAATGGCCAAAATTAGCAAATGAGTACGTGGGGGTCGTCTGATTTTTACTGTTTGTCACCTGTTTTGTGATTACACATGCGCGGTCGTGAAACATGGCAGCTTTTTTTTAAGAATAAAATTTTTTGTAAAACACTTCGTAAGTGTTGTGTCAAGCTGGTGTTATAGGTAGCGTACTTGACGCAATGTCTTTCGGTTTTGGTTTCGATCTCAGCTCAAGTAGTTTTTATTTTACTAATGAACTGTTTAGAAAAAAATATGATACTCGCATGCATATGCCTTAGTTTCTGTATTAAAATATAATGTTTATGCGTATTTTACGATCGGGCAACGCTGCGCGGTCTGCTAGTTTAAAATTAAAAAAAAAAGACAGCAACCACTTAAAGAAGCTCTTATACGAATGCTTTAAAAATAAGATGAGTTCATTCAAATGACAATTTTAGTGATAAAAAAAACGCTATTTAAAACATACGCGTGACAGACGGGAAATACTATTTGAAATTATCAGGGAGACACAACGTTGCTCAGCATTGAATGAGGATTAATAAATGTTTGCCCCCCCCCCCATATTTTATTATCATTGAATTCCGTAAAACCATCCATTTGTCAATCAAATCGATTTATTGCTTGCTCTAGTTGGGGACCCAGCGCGGTCCACGTGCCTTCCCACAGTGACTTTATCTAAAATTCAATGGAGTCTGCATTGCAATGTAAAGAACCTACTATTGATTTTATAAAATTTTAATGTAATGATTTGAATTAAAGTTTAAAATGCAAAAGTAAAGTATCATGGTTCAATTGTACTCTAAAGAGAAACATTTATTTCAAGGGCGCCCCAGTCTTATCAAAGAACGTACTGTAAATTTTATTTGTTGAGCATTTCTGCTTGTGCAGTAATAAGTCTTTTCAAATGTATTTGTGATGTAAAGCTGTATAAGGCGCTAACTTTAGTCAAAATCGCTTGTTCTTTCTTCCATCGTAATGTTCAGTTATCGATTATCGATACTTATTGAAAACATTTCGAAACAAAACCTATCTGCCAGGCACATGAAATATATATGTGCGAAATTTAAAAAAAAAAGAAAATCGACCCAGCCGTTTAGGAGTCCATAGGGAACGAACTCACACACGTAGACAAAGTTCATTTTATACAATAGTACAGATATTTCGCGTATTTACCGACCCAAACAACTTCCGGTAATGAAACGCCCCGGAAGTAAATAGTGTTACTTGATTTGATGACCCTGCTGAACTACGTTCCTCTACTTAATCTGAAACATACGTAAATATAACTGAATCCATTACGATTTATTTATCATTTTATTACGTATTTATTATGTAGTTTGGTTATATTTGGACAAAAGCATATTTTCTTTTAATTACGTTTATTGAATTTATTATATGTGAAAAATACATTTTCTTTTTACTCATTTATTAATATTTTATTTCATTTTGCATTCATTTAAACGTGCATTCAATTTCGTATATATTTATTTAATTTAATTTACTTTATTTTAATGTTAAACAATTTTATTTTCAATAATAATTATTTCTTAAAAACTGTTTTTGTAAACAAACATATTAACACAGGACTAAGACATACTAAGGGCAACAGGGAACAAGCCATCTTACGAATGGCGTTGACTTTGTTCCCCCGGGAAAATCCCTCAATCTGCACGTTTAATGGTGTAAATGATATTCAAAGCGTGATAGACAGACCAACGGCCTGGTGGATCGAGTGTCTTATAGAGATGCATGGACTCACAAAAAACTAAAAAAAAATCATATCTATCTATCTATCTATCTATCTATCTATCTATCTATCTTCTCTTCTCTCTGTATATAAAAGGCAAAATGTGTGTGGCCATTTCGTGTATGTCTTCAAAACGCTTTTCTCGCACACGGTCCTGGGTTCGTTACTATCGCTTAAAACTGTTTATATAGGTCCTATATAATAATATCTAGGAATTAGAAAAGCGCGTAGCGTATAGATTTATTTACATCGATTTTTACAAAATTATTGCTATTTTGGCTTCTCGCATGTTGATCGGGCTTTGTAGTATAAATAAAGTGAAACTAAACTCAAACGACGTATTCTCGGCATTGCGCCGGGAAAAACGCCCAGAAGTAATCAGCTTTGATCAATCTTGTATATCAGATTCAATCTGGACAATTGGGAGCTGCTTTCCCCTCCCCAACATCTGTGGAGGAAGAAACAGTCAAATTTGGATAAACAAACCCAAACGCTGCGTGACATCCATTTGACCTTCTTAATTAGGTCATATGACATATATTGAGTGTGCATCTAATATTATTTTGTATAGTTTTTTTAGTTTAAACTCATTTTCCGAAAATTAACGTATTCAACAGCGAGCTCGCCACCATTTGTCTTTTTTCAAATATATTGATAAACACTATGCTTTTCGAACCGAATAAACATTCTACATTAAATAAAAACACTAAAACTTATTCAGTTAGATCGAAAAGTAATTTATCTTGTCTTAACATTTATTTGTTATATATTTGTTTTATGACAGCTTTTTCGAATCTGTGTGTACATTAATACAAACCCCAAAAAGATACCATAAATATTTAATTTAACTTGGAAATATTATTTAAAATACACGTGCATACACTTCACAAGCACCTTATTATTATTATTATTATTATTATTATTATTATTATTATTATTATTATTATTATTATTATTATTATTATTATCGTCATAATAATAATAATAATAATAATAATAATAATAATAATAATAATAATAATAATAATGGTGTAGATGACATCGACTGGCGCCATGCCAACTAGTTGTGAAGGGCCAGGGAAGATGGAAAGACCGAGGTGGGAGAGTACAAATCAGATCTCCACTGGAAATGTGCAGTTCAAATCTGGTACCTTGGGGAGGCATTTTGTCACCCAAACTCCAAGAAACACCAATGGCCGATGCCAACGAGAAATCAATGACAACGACTGTTGCGATAACGTGCAATCATCTGCACAAGTGGTCAAGAGGTGGAGAACACTGGAAATCTCGGGAGACTTGTTGTCACTCGGTCTCCAGGGAACACCACAGATTACTGCCAGTGAGCGATCACTGATGATGGCCTGTGGGACAACTCTAAATAAGTGAAATAATAATAATAATAATAATAATAATAATAATAATAATAATGATAATAATAATAATAATAATGTTCCTTCCCAAATTTACCACCACCCTGATTTAATATTGTAGATGTTTACTAGATTTTCTTAGTTATTAACCAATGTTCATATTATGATATGATTGCTTTTTAGTAGTTATGTGAACGCCATTTTCATATTCATGTATTCTGCACTGAGATGAAAATGAAGACTATAGCGAAGTATATGATTCCTAACCATGTAACAGATGAAAATATGCTACACATTTTGATGAAAAACATGCAGGGAAAATGGACATAGAAGAACAGAAAAACAAAACTTTAAATATAATTTCTGTAATTAAAGCAATAGTTAATCAAATATTTCAACATATAATCTTGTGGGGAAAATTCAGCTTCCCAATAAGGGGCACTCGGAATAGGAACAAAAATAATCTCAGTCATGAAATATTTCTCCTCCACCGACTGAGAACAGAAAAGATGGAGGCCAAGAAATCTTTGTGTTTAATATATTTCTTTAATTGTTTGTGCCCTAAATTCATAATTCAGTTTTATTATTATTAGATTGTATATTGCTTTAAAATTACACAATTTTACATAGATAATATTTATATTTTATATTGAATAAAGTTCAACTTCGTAATTAATCGAATTAGGTTCCTTTTATTTTCTTTTTAAACCTGTTTTAAATCTCTTTTTAAAAATGCCCTCATATAGTATCGAAAGTGATAGTTTGACAAATCTTACCTACATTGTCTGCAGGCATTTTTCAGTTAACGAGCCCTCTATATCTTGGTGGCGGTGACTGTACACGATGAATGTCAATACTGAAATGATTGTAAAAATGAAAAAAAATGTGCATAATTTCATTATTAATTGCCTCTTTCTTTTATCTCCCATAATCTAATTGCAGTATTAGGAGTCAGCATTTTAATGAAATTGGAATTAAAGAAAATTGGTCAAGATTTTTTCTGTAAATAATAATGTTTAAATCGGATCACCCACACATGCACACGCATTATAAAAGACAACCCCCCAACACGTAGAAACAACAATCTACGGCAACATTTGCTAATTTACGAAATATATATCAGACCAACACATCATTAGTCTGCACATCTCATATATTCACACTTGTTATACGTGTATGTTCTGTTTTGCAACCTCGCGTTTCTCAGCATAAAGAATTATGTGGATGATAATCGTTAAAATAACCGTTCCAACTAAATTTCACATTCCTAGGTCCAATAGTCTAACATTTGCAGTCAACAAACGCGTAACAGACAGACATACATCTTATATAATGCAGGGTGGTTGCTATAAAAGCTGGAAATTTAAGGTTGTATTATCAGATTAGTTGTTAAAAAACTTTGTAAAAATTATCATTTGTACATCAAAAAAAAATACTGTTTGACAAAACCTGTTTCATTGAAAAAATGTTTAACGAAAAAAAAGATATATATTCCATCGTCCTCACCCCAAATTTGTTTTTTGTTCCTTAAAACGATACAAATACTTTTTTATTAATTCAAAGAAAAAATAGCGTTCCATACACAAACAAAGCAAAAAATATGTTTGTTCACAAATTCAAAGAAACAAAAGTTTTATTACAAAAAAAAAGAAAAACACACACACACACACACAGAGAAAAAAACATTGTTGCCATTAAAAAAAATAAAGCAGTAAAATTTATAAAATGATTAGGATAGGTTGTTTGTTTTATTAATTTTCTATCTTTTTTTTGTATTAATTTTTGTTCGCTCGGTGTAATCCGTCGGTTTTCGTCATCCGCCGGGCGTTGGCGAACGGGGCTCACGGGAAACGGGATTTAAACTGCAGAAGTACCACACTGTTTGTTATAAAAGCTAGCAAGTATAGGTTCTCTTCCATCACTTTTTTTTTTTTAACCCAGAAGATGATTTTATTACAAGCAAACATATACTGCATTGTCCATCCGAAGACAGAGATAATGCTTCGGGGGTTGGTATCATGAGTAACGAATATATATTACACTACCCTCTTCTGAATGACGAAGAAATGACTGGGAAGATTGTCTCATGACCACAGAACAGGTATTACACTACCTCCAAATAAGAAAGATCTAATAATCACCCAGTAGCGACTACACTACAACAACTCTTCCCGCCAAAAATTCTGAAAAGGTTGCATAATTACTACAGAACAAATATAACGTAACGCCCCCGCACTTAATTGAGCATTGAAATACACTACGCCTGAAATAATATAGTAAACTGGATTGAGCTCTAAAAATAGTACAATAATGCAATTAATAAACATGATATTATAATTTTGGCTTCAGGTAGAAATATGCTGGACCATTTTTAATTGATAGAAACATTAAATTATGGTAGATTTAGTTTTTGAAATGTGTTTTCAACAAGAAGATACACAACAATAGAAATTTGTCTTCGGCTTTCAAATCTGAGAGAAAATCTATATATCTATAAAAGTGAAATTGTCTGTATGTGTGTGTCTGTGTGTGTGTCTGTGTGTGTACATTTCCATACACAATAACTTTGTCAATTTTCAGTATACAAACTCGAGATTTTACATAAGGCGTATTGACATTTGGGAACATTTTTTAATCGGTTGTCGGCCAGAAATTTGGTTGTCAAGGGGTCAAAGTTCAATGATTTGACATTTGAAAACTCTACCAAACTCATCCGACAATTTTGGGTCTAAACACTTGAAGTTTTAGATGTAGGTTACTTAGACAGGGATCAAACTTTTTAATTTGATTTAGGCAAAAAAAAAAAAATAATAATAATAATAAATAAATACCAAAGGGGTAATAATTGGGATCAAAGTTTAAAAATATTGATCTCTGCGGTCTCTACCAAATTACTCAGCTAATTTTTGGTGTAAACATTTGAAATTTTACATAAAGTATATTCAGATATGGGACAAGCTTTGCAATCGGTGTTTTGCTAAAAATTTGGTTTCAAAGGGGTCAAAGTTCAAAAGATTTGACTTTTGCAGTCTCTAGCAAACTATTCAGCCAATTTTGGGTCTAAACATTTGAAATGTAACATAAAGGGTATTCAGACTTGAAGCAAGCTTTTTAATCAGTTTTGGGACGAACATTCGGTTGCAAATAGGTCGAAGTTCAAAAGAATTGACCTTTGCAGACTCTACCAAACTCCTCCGCCAATTTTGGGTCTTAACACTTGAAATTTTAGATGTAAGTTACCTGGGCTTGAGTCAAACATTTTAATATATATATATATATATATATATATATATATATATATATGTATATATATATATATATGTATATATATATGTGTGTGTGTGTGTGTGTGTGTGTGCGCGTGTGTTTGTGTGTGCACATAAAATTATGAACAGTACATAGGGCCCGAGAAAAGCCAGGCTGAACTGCTAGTAAATAAATAAATTTGTCTGAAAATTACTCCATTAGTTATTTTAATTAGTTATTACTCCATTGGTTATTTTAAATTACTTCGATTTTTTATCATAAAGTAGTTTAATCGAAATAATCCTATGTTTTTTACTTGAAAATGAAATACTTCGTGTCAATGATTTCAAGTAGTGACTAGGAATTCAAAGATGGCGAGCGTTTGAAGCAATCTAGTATCAAGTATCTGTGTTTCATAGTTGAAAACTCTATTACTTATTTCGACTTCCCCCGAATTTTATCAAAAATTAATTAAATAAATAAATCTTTTTTTTTGTTGTTCTTTAAATTGAAACCCTTTATTCGTTTCATCGTTTTTGGTCATTATTCTTGGTAAACCTTCTAGTTTTACCAGTTCTCACATCTATTTACAAAGGACTTAGTGCAATAATCTCTATGAGTTCTTTATATGGTATATACGGCATAACCATGTTGACTCATCTCTCCTCGTTATATTACTGATGTTATGCAACGTTCAACCTAATCTGTACTAGATGAAATTCCAATCGCTATATGTAGAAAGATGTCAACACCTCCCTGTAAGAACTTCTAAAACCAAATGTCGTCATCTCCTCTGATGGGAATATAAAAGTAATTGGGGATAACTTTCGAATTTTATATTTCCGTGAAACTTCCTCCTTTAGAGGAAACCAGTTAAACCCGGCTATGGTAAGTGCCGCTTTGCTGATCTCTTCTTTTATATGGTGAGTCTCCAACCATCCATGGCACCGTTAATTGACAATCGTACCTGCAATCCAACCATATTTGGTACAAATAACCTTCACTCTATGTCTGACTTGTCCACCAAATTTCAGGAATGGATATCCAACAGTATTTGTTTTAATAGCATTCAATGATAGGTAAAAGTATAAAATAAGGAAAAGCGTAGGAAGATAAGAGGTCAAACAAAACCGGAAAACACGACCTTAAATATCAATCAACAATTAAAAGAACATTTTCTAAACCAACTAATTACGTACTGTTTTAGGGTTAACTTGACATTTAACGGTCTCAAGTTTTTGCAGCATAAAATCTTTTAAAAAATTGACGGGATTCAGCCTTAAATAATATTAAGAAAGGTTGATATGCCGTAAAGCAAAACACCCAAACAAAACACCATGACTGAATAATAATGAATAAATAATTGTAGATATAAAGAAGTTGAAACATAAAGAACTTTTACTAAATTGATTCGATTCGGCATTAAATGACCCGAAAAGGGTAGATATGCCGTAAAAAAAACCCAAATAAACCAAACCAAATTGATGAAACAAGAACTGTTCACATTTTTGACTGGACTTCAGAGATATGTCTGACATAGTGATACCTAATTCTACCAAATACGACTTGATTACAAAATAAAATGTGAATTTTATTACCGATTCAATGGATAGCATCTTCAGAGAGATCACTTGTATAAAATCGCAAAAACATTTGCATCATTTGCAATACAGTTTATCACAATAATCTAATTATTGCATTTGATTTTGACAGAATTGACAACATAAATAGTAGAAAACGCCATGCGTGACAGCAAATCCATATTTAGACAGAGGCAGAGGAAGAGGTTTGAGAATCTATAAAACCAGATGTACGAGGCGAGCAAATAGAATGATCCAAATTTGCTACGTCTTTAGCAGCAAGGACTTTATAATAGGTAGGAATTGCTCACATAAACTTAGCAGATTATTGAAGACGCTCGCAAGATATGCATTGGCTAATCGTTGGCAATTTAGTCAGAATTGTTAAAATGTAGCTCGGGGCAACACAATTAGTTTTAGGAATCGACATCTTCACAAGTAGGGAGTGAATGGATACTGGAATGTAGAATATGTGACTTTTGCTATCTCTTATCTTTTCTCTCTGTTTATATATATATATATATATATATATATATATATATATATATATATATATATATAGCCTGTTTCTTTCATAATCACGCGAGTTTCATTGGATTTACATCTAAGAAACCAATCGATACAACAGATATATATATATATATATATACACACACACACACACACACACATATATATATATATATATATATATATATATATATATATGATTTGTTGTTGGCGTTTTTTTTTTTTTAGCGATATTAACAACTTCGAAACGCTGTTATTTTCAAAATAATTTCAAAATAAAAAAATCACCGAATGAAAACAATACTAGCAAAGCAATACTGGTAACTTTTAGTCGTCGCCAGCATAGGCTAGGATCGAACTCATCACATCAATATTCCACCTTCTGATACTGTACCGATGTAGCACAGTCGATCGCTACTGTAATGCACGTCTTTTTATCGCTTATAACCTTAAGATTTATTGTTGGCGTTTTTTTTAGCGATATTAGCAACTTCGAAACACTGTTATTTTTATTTATTTTTATATACTGTAGAAACCCAGTATACGGCATTAAAAATTAGTAACAAAATATAAAACGCGAGTTTCATTGAATTTACATCTAGGAAACGATTTTAAACTCATGTAAACTTATGTATGTAATAAACATGCATATAATCAAATAAGATTATAAATAACACTGTAAGGCGGGGAAAATGCCGTAACCTGGGTCCGGAAAAACATCGTATTCCACATCATCGTAACCTGACAAAACCATCTCCTAGGACCACCGTAACCAAGGAGTCTACTATATATATATATATATTAGACATTAAGAGAAGATTATAGATAGATATATAAATTCCCGTTCACGTACACCTTTCAGGATAAAGCTAGAACCCAGAACTAGATAGAATCGAGCAATTGCATCGACAACGGACAACGCCAGACCCAAAGTGGGTTTCGATGTACTGCATCTCATCAGTGACGTGCTCACTGATGAGATGCAGAATGTAGAACTGGATGAAAATATAAGAATTTAAAAAATCGAGGCATAGTCAATAGATTGCGCCATGGCCTATATCGTTAGGTCGTCAGTATTGCACACTTCATGAGTGCGACGACCTGGGTTCGCGCCTATGTCGGAGCACGTCACTGATGAGATGCAGTACATCGAAACCCACTTTGGGTCTGGCGTTGTCCGTTGTCGATGCAATTGCTCGATTCTATCTAGATCTGGGTTCTAGCTTTATCCTGAAAGGTGTATGTGAACGGGAATTTATATATATATATATATATATATATATATATATATATATATATATATATATATATATACCCCGTTACACTTTTACACACGTACACCCAATACGTTGTAGAAGTCTATTTCAGAAGAAAGAAGACTAAGACAAAAAAATAACTCGAAATCACTTCTTCGCGCAACAATGACATTTATTTCCCTATTTTCCCGCTGTTTGTGACTTTTCTTTACGGCTGTGATGTCACACACGTCTGTAACGTGATCGTCTTCTCGAACACATGCTGTCTCCTTTTTATAGTCGTCTTTTCTTTACTGTGACGTCATTTCGCTCGCTCATTGCTCAATATTTGCATATAGCCGTCCGCTCTATTACACACACACACACACACACACACACACACACACACACACACATATATATATATATATATATATATATAGAAAAAATAAAAAGGAAAAAAACCGTATTATGTGTTCATCAACGTTTCGTCTTTATTTCGAGACTTCCTCTGGATGAAGGAGATTAAGAAACCAAAAAATATACCAGTACAAAATATTTGAAAATGTTTCACGCGCACAGTGTGACGCAGTTCTATTTCAGAGAAACGGAAAAATGATGTTGGAAATTCAAAAAGGAGGAGGAGGGGGGCTGGCGCTGTTAAAGAGAAGGAAATTTTAGTGACGTCATATAGTTGTTAATGTAATTTTAAAACTATGAACGCAAGTTTATATTCTTATTGGGAAAAAGATATATATATATATATATATATATATATATATATATATATATATACACGAAATTTGATTATAAATATAAAAAAACTGAAGAAATTACAATGTTAATTCCTCAAAAAATTAAACAGAATATTAGATTAGAGAAAAATTCTTAACTCATTGATTTTCAAAAGTGGATACGTTTGCTAAAACATTTATCACTGGTTAGCATAAATTTGGAAATATATTTTTAAAATATCACACATAATCACCTAGGAAACTGGAATTTAATTTTTGGTAGCTGGGTAGCTTAAATATAGATATAACTTCCATTTTTAATTTGACAATTTTTAAATGTTTTACTTTAATGCGTTGTTTCCAAGATTTGGATAAATTCATTGTGAGATATTAGTCCATATTCTTCGCTGTGCCAATCTATGACCAAGATCAAAACATGATCAGAAAAACAAAAACAACCAAAAAAAAAAAACAACAAAAAATACAAAAAAAAAAACCAAAAAACAAAAACAACTTGCCAAGCATTTCAAACTTTTTTAATATTAAACTGTAAATTATATGAAATGTATGAAAGCGCACAAAAAATGAGAAAATCTCAAAAGATTTGATGAAGGAAATTAAGAAAATATTTACTTTGCTTACTAAAATTAAGCTACAGAGTCAATTATAAATCTGAGAATAGGGATCTTAACTGATGGCGCTGTGGACCTTAAGTCTTATGTTATAAGTCAACAATATTCGATTAAATAAATATATGAATATATTAAGAGAAAATATTAAGAATCGTTTAATAAATAATAGTCAATTTCTTCGGAATCATGGTCACAGTGGTTATTTTAGGATCGGAGTAAATATGATCTAAAATAAAGACATTAAAAAACAAACGGTTAGGGACACAGAAATTGCGCCAAAGCGATAAAACGTGTACCAATATTCAACCAACCTAAACCTAATAACACCATCCTATTCTATTCAAAGATTAATATTTTATTTGGGTACCAAAATCTCATATACTTTTTTGTTTCAACGCTTATTTTATTTCTTTATTTCCCTTAAAAGGGATTTAATCGTTATATTTTTTTCTATGTATGCGCTAAACAGCAAAATTATATAAAACTAGAATTGATAATTTGACAAATACTTTTCTTCTGAGGAGATGAACCCACATTGAAAATCCATGGATTAAAGAAATTAATATAAATACTGAATTCTTTGTTCAAACAATAACTTTTGTCTTGAAAATTATATTTGTCTTAATGAAATTTAAATTTAAAAACTGTAAATTATATATATATATATATATATATATATATATATATATATATATATATATATATATGGGGGGTATATGTGTATATTATTGACAAAACAGTTACCCACGAACAGATATTTCACCATATTACGACTCACCAGCATTGGCTGATTATGACAAGTTTAGATTTAGAATTTCTCCCTCTTTATATATATATATATATATATATATATATATATATATATATATATATATATATATATATATATATATATACTGCATTAGCAAAAACCAAGACTTCAAAACATGGGTTGATAGCAACGAAAAGTGTATTTCTTTGTTAGTTACAATTGTTTCAAGACCATTTGAACAAATTCAAACATTATGTCGCTTGAAAATTTTTACAAGCACAGCCTTTCTTCAGACTTGGTGAATAAAAAAACACTTTAACAATAAAACATTATGGAAAACATTTCCCTTATAACGAAAAAAAAAACAAACAATCGAAACTATTTTACCTCAGTCGCATCCTTGCAAAGTATTTTTTTTAAAGATTTATATATCTACCTATTTTCGTATCTCTATTTTGAAAAGATCATACAATGTTACCACTAATTACCTATAACCATTTAATATGTTTTATTAATACCATTCGTTGATTTCTTAAATTAGATTTCTAAATTAGATTAGATGCTAGTTTCGTATCCGGGAATATACTTTATTTATTTACAAAGTATCGGCTACTATATATATATATATATATATATATATATATATATATATATATATATATATATATATATATATATGTGTGTGTGTGTGTGTGTGTGTGTGTGTGTGTGTGTGTGTATTCATATACAGGGTGTCCGTAAAGTTACTATACAGTCTTATTGTTTTATTGTATTATATTTGTATTAATACAATATCTTACTGTACTGTTAATATATTACAGGGTGTCTGTATAGTAACTTTACGGACACCCTGTATATATATATATATATATATATATATATATATATATATATATATATATAAATATTAAGTGTGTGTGCTTGTGTGTGTGTGTTTACTTTATAAATATCCATATGAATATTGATATAATAATATAAATATACATATAGACGAACACACAGACACACACATACACGTACACATATATATATAATATTTTTGCAAATCAAGACAACACAATATAAAATAGGACATCATTCGGTGTATTTCCTCACAATTGTTATATGCATGCTTGATTAATTGATTATAAAAACCGATAAGCATGAAGCTTAATTAATAGAGTCAATTGATATTTACTTTGTTTTTGGTACTGAATTTTAATATATAAGAAAATGTTGGTAAAAACATATATATATATATATATATATATATATATATATATATATATATATATATATATATATATACTGAGCGTTTTTCTAAATCTCACATAAATGTAATTTATGTGACTGGGTGTGTTCTTAGATATGTTTTGTATCGGAATGCCTTTAAAAATAAGTCGAAAATCGAGAGTCGACAACATTACATTAAAGAAGGAACAGTCAAATTTGACTAGCGTTAACACCCTTAAACAGCGTAACATTGGAAAGTTTTATCACACCACAAACAGAAGGGTCCATTTTAGAAGACAGGGATGCGTCCGACGTGAATGTGCCACTCCAATTTTGCATGGACTCTTGTTTACTTCATTACAGCGAAAAAAAATGTCTGTTTTCAAATTATGTGCATTAGAAGAGTACGATTGAGTGATAATACTTCAGTTTTGCATCAGAAATTTAATTCAAGGACTAAATCATTGCGGGAAGGCATATGAAGGTACCGTCCTGTGCACCACGGTGAGTCTTCAACTAGAGCAGGCAAAGAATCGATTTGATTGAACAAAAACGGGTGATTAAACCGATTTCGATGACAATAAAAGTATTGAAAGTGTGAAACATTCATTAATCCTCATTCAATCCCGGGCAACATCAGATCTCTCTCTCTTTATATATATATATATATATATATATATATATATATATATATATATACTGAGAAATGCAATTTATTGTTGCTCTGGGGGATAAATGTGCCACTCCGACATTGCATGCTGTTCATTTCATTACAGCGAAATAAAAATGTCTCAAATTATTGGCATTAAAAGATAAAATAAGGGAGAAAAAAAAAAAAACACACACAACTTACAATTGTCGTCGTACAGAAATGGAAAAAAAAAAAAAACGAAATTCTTAAAAACAAAAAAATAAATAAAAACGTAGAATATCGTTTTTCTATTTTTGCAATTTAGTTTACCCTCGGGTATATCTAAGTGCTCTTTTCTTTTCGTCACGAGAAAAACAATTAAAAAAAATATTTTCTTGATAACAGTTTTATTAACATTTTACTGTTATTGTGACTTCATTATTCATTTTCATATATTTTTTTCATTTTTTTTTAATGGAATATTATTTTCGTTTACAAAATGAATGTGTTATTCTTCTTCTTGTTCATGAACGTTATTATTATTATTATTATTATTATTATTATTATTATTATTGGTGGTGGTGTTGTTGTTGTTATTATTATTGTTGTTATTATTATTATTGCTGTTGTTGTTATTGCTGTTATTGTTGTTGTTATTATTATTGTTGTTGTTATTATCATTATTATTAATATTGTTGTTATTATTATTATTGTTGTTGTTATTATTTTTGCTGTTATTGTTATTATTATCGTTGTTATTATTAAAATCGTTGTTGTTATTTTTATTATTATTGTTATTATTATTATTATTATTATTATTATTATTATTGCTGTTGCTGTTATTATTATTGTTGTTGTTATTATTATTATAATCATGATTATTGTTATTATTATTATTATTATTATTATTATTATTATTATTGGTTCACAAGGGGCTTTCGCACAGGTCATAAAGAATCTTTCTTTGCAAACAAGTTTTCCCAAATGTCTCTACACATTATGAACTTTATAAATGACTTTGTGTTTTCGCAATATCCGCTTCCACTATATTGATTTGTCGCTGGCAGCGATCATTGGTCTAGATTTGATTTGAAATAAGCTTCTCCAGCGTCCATGTACTTTCCACTCTCTTTCAGTGGAGGTCTGGTTAGTGCTCTCTCCTTTGTCTTTCCATGCTCCTTGTCTTTTCACAACGATTTTTTGCAGGATCAACCGAGAATGTTGCCTTCTTTTCACTTCTTTATCTTCTTCTTCTTCTTCTTCTTCTTCTTCTTCTTCTTCTTCTTCTTATTATTATTATTATTATTATTATTATTATTATTATTATTATTATTATTCACTTTGAGTTGTTGTACAGGTCACCATCAATAATAACCGGTGGTGTTTTCTAAAGTCACCGGAAACGTCAAATCCTAGTGAAAATGAACAAACAGTGCAGTTTTAGGCCTTAGCATAAGTAAATTTGAGTTCTGCACCATGCAAAACTGCTAAATAGACATACACAGGAAATTTTGTTCAAATATAGTAAAATAGTTTAAAAAATGGAGTGTTTTCATTAGCCCTAAAAGAGTCATGGGGCACACCCAATAGTTATCGCGAAGTATAGACAAACAAAATTATATAGAAATCTGTTAGTTACAACTTTTCAGAAAGTTTTATAATAATCCAGGGTATCAATTTTTTTTTAATGAGCACAAAAGTATCAATTTTAGCCTTTTTAACCCAAAAGGTACCCATCGGGGGGGGGGGGGGCGGAGTTTTCCCAGAAAATCTGTTCTGTTACCTTTTACTCATACCATGTTTAATTTTTGTGCAAAATTTCAAAAAAATGTCAAAACGTACTTATTGAGAAAAGTGCGGAGAGACGAACAGACGTACGTACGTACGGACGGACGGACGGACGGACGAAAGGACAAGGGTGAATTTACAGGTCCACCCTCCTTTTGTCGGGGGGCCAAAAAACAGTACAGCAATACAACGTGAAAAAAGTGGCCATGTTATGAAAAAAAAATATGGCTATACAAACAACTTGTCTTTTTGAACCAGGAAAAAGTGAGTTGCCAAAGCTAATTAAATATAAAACATCAACAATATACGAGGGTCGTTCCAAAAGTAAAGACTCCCATTTTTTAACTCAGAAAGTTAAAGAGCTACTTAGACGGGAGTGGTACCATTAAAATGAGCGACCTTTTATGCTCCAAAATGTACTTTTTTTACATAGTCACTATCATTCGTAATGCATTTTTGCCAGGAATCCAACGATGTATCGCCACCTCTAACGCGTATCCAGGACAGGTGTTACTTTCTTAGAGTCTGACATCGTCAGTATCTGCAACACAGTAATGAAACGTTCAGGTCATTAATGCATAAGCTCCGTCACCGTAATAATACAATTTGCAATCCGCTCGGCTTCATTCGGGCAAGGTCTTAGATATGACCTTAAACTATATCCAGTGGTGAGGCCCCAGCTTGTGGGCTTTGGGGAGTGTGGAGCCACCCTTTAATTACCATTGCTCCCAGGTTCACTCTAACCCAGAATAATAGTACCTGTTAGGGTCCCAAGTATGGATTAAATAGAAACCGACTTGAAAATAACAAATATATTCTATTAAAAAAAAATTTCTTCAAAATCTTTGGATTCAGCATTAAATAACCGAAAAGGGTTGATATGCCGTAAAACAAAATCAATCAACAATCAATCATTCGGGCAAACAAAGAAAAGGAGGCATTACTTAGCGAATACCCCTCGCATACGTCTATATCTCTGCTCCTGTTTTTTTTTACTCTTTCTCTGTCGTTAGTTTTCTCTCTCTTTCTTCTCAACAATGTGGTAAACGGTATTGTTACGTATACTATTTTCATTAGTTTATAAGGGACTATTTCAATCGTTTTATTCTTTCCTTTTTATTACCTGTAATAAACAGAAGACACAGAAGAAAGAGGTAAAGCGGTACTACAAATTAAAAGCGAGTGGGTAAAACGATACAGTGAGTGAGTTGGAAAGTGATAAACAGAAATTTAAAGAGAGAGATAGAGAGAGAGAGAGAGAGTGTGTGTGTGTGTGTGTGAGAGAGAGAGAGAGAGAGAGAGAGAGAGAGAGAGTAATTAGGTTTTCTGTGAAAATGCGCACTCTTTATGTTAAGTTTTTTTTTTTTCATTTTCACCTCAAACAAGGCAGCGCCATTTTGATGTAGGGGGCTACTATCTATGGCATAATTTGAAGGAATATTATGTAAGGAGTTGAGCAGCAATATGTCTGTTTAAATTACACTTGAACTTCTGCATGCCAGCACAGCCAGGGAAGCAGGGACACATAAGGGAATTCCAGAGTTTAGTAGTCCGAGAGTTTACAAAACCACAGTTCACCCATGCATGCAGTACTGTTGCCAAATCTGAACCGATTCATCTGCTGTTACTATTTTTCTCTCAGACAGAATTAAAAAAAAAAAGTTTCACATCTTATAGCTCTTGCACTATCGGCCAGGTTGCATACGTGTGCCTATTTTACAAGTATTTTAATGGAACGTGCTTTAGCGAACTATTGCGACAGACTACCTGCGTTACCTATGAACGAACTGACCCATACACAATAAATACCGGAAGACAAATCTTCATGGCAGGAGTCGATGTCCAGTGGAGCAACCAACGTTGTTTGTCGGCTGTACGAACAGCCCTCACTTTTGTATGTTCCTGTCAATGCATTTCGTTACTCTATTTCCGTGTTCTGTTTGCCTTGTGGCCCCCTAAAAAGGGTCATAACATGAACTCAATGCACCTATGGTCCCTGAACGTACACACTCTCGATTAACCCGGCAAGTAAGAAAATCCCATCCCTTCACTACGGAGGATACCAGAAAACCTTTTACTTTAACAGTACTTGTCCCTCTCACTGCTAAAATTTGGAATTCCCTACCTGTTCTCTGCTTCTCTGACTGTACGAAGTTTAAAAGTTTTAATGTACTGTGATACAGATATCACGCTTCTCAAATCCCCACATCGTCCTATTAGACATGATTCCGAATAGTAGTCCTTTACGTCCAAGTGGCAATACGCCTTGTTTGGAGGTGAAAAAACTCCACCTCCTTTCTCTCTCTCTCTCTCTCTCTCTCTCTCTCTCTCTCTCTCATTCTATCTCAGATATTGAGTCATGTGTATTATATAAAATGTACATCTCTATACAGACAATGTTAATGCGATATATATTTTTTATTTATTTAATTTCTTTCAGATGTGTTAGAGGAATCTTTCACGAGCACCAATCAAGCGTGCAAACGTCTATTTGGCAAGTTGTTTATTCCCGACATGACTTTTCCAAGATGGGTTTTACTGCTCGTCCTCAACAGGTGCTTGTGTTACGACCTTACTTATTTCGTGGAAGAAGATCAACGTCCCGGTGCTTACGTTGGTGACATCGCAAGCGACACACGACTCTTGGATAGTGTTCCGGCTAGTGAACGTCGGTCCATCAAGTTCAGTCAGCTACTGCAGGGTGTGGTCGGCAGCCCGCTTCTTTTCCGAGTCGCCAGGAACACCGGCAAAATCTACACCGCTCAGAAGCTCGACGCCGAACAACTTTGCCGGCACACGAAAGAGTGCGCCCAGTTCGTTAAGGTCGCCGTCCGTCGTGAGGAAAGTTTCATAAAGATCCTGAAAGTTAGGGTCATCGTGAGAGACATCAACGACCACGCACCCAAGTTTCCCGTCCAACAGATCGACGTCAGGTTCTCGGAGAGCGACGCCAAGGGGACTAAGGTTTCTTTACCGAACGCCGTAGACGAAGACATTGGAATCGCTAACTCGCGGATTACATACGAACTAGATAAGAGTAATGAGCGTACGTTTATGATATCCGTATCGAAAAAGGCAGATGGAAATATCGAGCTAAGTCTTGAGTTAAAGGAAACACTTGATCGAGAAATTAAAGATGTGTATCTGATTCATCTTGTTGCTAAAGATGCTGGTTCCCCATCAAAGCAAAGCATTTTACAAGTTAACGTGTCCGTTACGGATGTCAATGATAACGTCCCAGTCTTTTCACAAAGTCTTTACAATGTGTCCGTAATTTACGAAGAGGGGAAAGATATCCTGATTTTAGCTTTATCAGCCATAGATCTCGATTTGGGTAACAATGGTAAAGTTTCTTATCAGTTTTCTTCTAAAACGTCCGATTTGGTCAAATCTTATTTTAAATTAAGAAAACTGACCGGCGAAATTTTCTTTCGTAGCAAATTAAAAACTGGGCAGAATATGACGTTTAAACTATCTGTGAAAGTCGTAGACGGGGGTTACCCGCAACTGAGTTCGGTCGCCTCAATTCTGGTTAACGTTGTAAATCAGCCGAACACGCCTCCCCTGATTGACGTGAATTTCTTTTCGGCGTCAACGGGAAATTCGACGTCCATTTTAGAAGATACGGGCGTTGGCAGTTTAATTGCACTCGTCACGGTCTCTGATCGAGACGCCGGTAAAAAGGGCGAGGTCAGTTGTGATATGAATGACAGTGATAAATTTCAACTTCAAAAGCTGACCGACAAAAAATACAAAATATCGCTCGACAAGCCGATAGACAGAGAAACGGAAGACAGTTACACGATCACTATCGTTTGCCGAGATAAGGGCATGCCGCCGTTGCAAAGCGAGGGCCGCTTTTTCATCCAAGTAGCTGACGTCAATGATATGCAACCCAAATTTTCCAAAGAGACATTTATATTCTACATCAATGAGAACGCGAAATCCGGCAGCTGGGTTGGTAGTGTTAACGCTACTGACCCCGACTTGGGGCCCGGGGGAATGGTGACTTATTCCCTACAGACGAACGGCGAACGATTTTTACCTTTTCAAATTAGTGAAGACGGTAATCTAAACAGTGTCATATCGCTAGACGCCGAGCTCCAGGATCTGTACAAGTTCTGGGTTGTAGCTACGGATAATGGCACGCCGCCGTTGAACAATTCAGCGCATGTGTCAGTCAAGGTAAAAGATTTGAACGACAACGTTCCTTATTTTACATTTCCTAGTATCAACCCTTTCACTCTGGATATCGTCTATCATCGAAACCACACCAGAAATATCACCACTTTAAAGGCGTCCGACAGTGATAGCATGGAAAACGCCCTTCTCAAATACGAGTTAACTAAAGGCAACGAAAAACAGATCTTCCAAATACACAGTATAACAGGTCTCTTGTTTGTTAAACGGGAACTTTCACGGGCCGATACAGGCTTATATAATCTGCAGTTAGTTGTAAAAGATGGCGGCGACCCTGTTCTATCGGCTACGACAAATTTGAATATTCGCTTGATCGTCAGCAACAGGACATTTGAAAACCTGAATGCCATTCGTATGAACCCCAACGAAAAAATACATATGTACCTCTTGATTTTTATTGTGTTAGCGGCCATCTTCGCATCGATTATCATTACGGCCCCAATTTCTGTGTGTCTCATTCGTTGTAATGACCATAAACGACCCAAACGGAAACGGGTAGTCATCCCTTCTAATAAACACATTAGAGACATGAAAACGGCGAAATGTCCAACGTACAGGACGAAAGAACCGAATAATGCAACCGAAGATGAAGATGCGATCGTGAATACACTCACCAGATCCAAAAGAGTTTCGTGCGATACAAATGGGACGTATAATAAAGACCTTCGTAATCGGTGTCTTGAAATGAAAGCCAACACAGACCAAAACATTATTCATGAGGTAAGGCACGTTTTTCGGATTATTTTTGGTATTACTGGTATCAAACTTCTTGATGAAGTTTGGTAACATTCCGTAATCATATATGGATGTTTTGTTTTATGAGCTTATGTTAGAGAGAAGATAGTGTTTTTTTTTTTGGGGGGGGGTTAAGCAGTTGTTATAGGAAATCGTTTTTTAAATAATACTAAAATATGAAAAATGTTTCTGAATTTCTTAGATTAATAATTTGGATTATTTAGTTTTTTTTCGGACTACTTTTCTCGTCTTGAGTGTTATTTGCATAACGTTTCGGTCAATGTAGCCTCCGACCTTCTTCAAGTGTTTAATCTCGAACTCGGAATGTGAGGATTGAACCTTCATATCTCCAGAATAGTGTAACTTACAACTGAATTGCCGAGTTCAACAGAAAGATTCCCGAGTTCGACAGAGAAAATTCACGAGTTCGACAAAGTATACTTGAAGAATGTCGGAGGTTACATCGAATAATCTTCAAGATAAGGGCAGTAGTCCAAATAATCACAATAATATGAGAGATAGAAAACACAAAAAAAAAACGAGTTCAAAATCTTAAGTTGACAAAATAGATATGTTTTATTTATGTTTAAAACTGAAGTTTACATAGAATGTTTGTACATTTATTGAGATATCGAGAAAACTGGAGTCAATAATTTAAGGGTATTGAACCAGCCATCCTAATCAAAACTTCACTTAATCACACAAATTAAGTTTGATTAAAAGAGATCAATAAATTCAGTGGGAAATGTTAGGAGTATATATATATATATATATATATATATATATATATATATATATATATATATATATGAATAAAGTTATACATTTGTTTTCGTTGAGTCGATGAAAATATGAAAAAAAGGTTATGAGATAAGGGCATGCCGCCGTTGCAAAGCGAGGGCCGCTTTTTCATCCAAGTAGCTGACGTCAATGATATGCAACCCAAATTTTCCAAAGAGACATTTATATTCTACATCAATGAGAACGCGAAATCCGGCAGCTGGGTTGGTAGTGTTAACGCTACTGACCCCGACTTGGGGCCCGGGGGAATGGTGACTTATTCCCTACAGACGAACGGCGAACGATTTTTACCTTTTCAAATTAGTGAAGACGGTAATCTAAACAGTGTCATATCGCTAGACGCCGAGCTCCAGGATCTGTACAAGTTCTGGGTTGTAGCTACGTATCATTATGCATGTATCATTATGCGTACTGTATGTGTGAGCTGAGAAATGTATGATTTTAATGAAAGTAGCAGATAGTTGAGCTTGTGTAAAGTAGATGTTATCTCTGCCGTGAATTTTTTCTCAAACTTTGTATTGGAGGAAAATCTGTCTTTTTATTCATTCGGGGTGGATCAAAACGGCAAAGCTGATGAATTCCTCTGGTTTTAAAACTTTCAGTTTTTTTTTTTAATTCAGGCTGCTGGGAAACAGGTTTAAAGCATTTGATCGGGAAACGGGTTTAAGCATTTGCATTTTGGACACCGAAGTGTAAGCTTCGTCGCTCGATACAATGTTCTTCAGGGTGTTTTTAGTCAGAGAAGACAATTAAAGAGTTAGGCGGCCATAATCGCAAAGGGTGAAATTTTATGCAAATGTAGTTACAAAACGCTAAGTTTTATCAGGTGCTTAGGAAATTACCTCTAGTTAATTTGTAATAGTTCGAATGCAGGTCACGCATCTGTTCAGTACCTTGTTGGTTATTCGTCAACCTTTGAAACTAAGCCTCTACTTAGTCACTATAGACTTAACTAAGTAAGCATATGATTCTATCGCTTTTTTTGAAGCATATGATTCTATCTCTCTTTTGTAGTGGTTACCGGCAGTTACAAAGATGGTTTTGGTTTCAGAACGTCTATTTCGTCGAAAGTAATTAAAATTGTGGTTTTTGTGAGCAGTGGCGGCGGCATGTTCCGGGGTGTATCACGGAAGTCGGTTTGGGTTATGTTGAAACTTTTGGAAAATGTGAAGCTTTTGCTACCAAATATGAACCGATAGCTTACGCCACAGGACGCGTTCTTTTAAAACATGTAGTGCAGAAGCATTGATGATATAAAAGATCTGCTGTATATATATATATATATATATATATATATATATATATATATATATATATATATATATATATATATATGTATATATATATATGTGTGTGTGTGTGTGTGTGTGTGTGTGTGTGTGTGTGTGTGTGTTGTGCACTGTTGATGGATATCAGAGCTCTTGTTGTTCATTGTTTTGTTCTTGAGAGAACTGAGTGATCGGAACACTTCAACGGAGAGAAAACAATGGATGCACGCTCTGTCTCCGTCTGAACAAAAAACCGTTTCAATCCCATCACAGATTCTGGCTTACTTATAGAAAATTAAATTGAAAATATAAGACTAGCAGGGAGAACCGACGTTACCCGGTATTGAATGATGATTAACTAATGTCTCTCACTTCCATATTTTTATTGCCATAAAAATCAGTGAACGAGTCATAAAAAATGACTAGGTTCAGCATCTCCCCCGAATTTCGCCTCAAAAAACCCCCAGGGGACGTCAAATCCTTGTGAAAATGAACAAACGGCGCAGTTATAGGCCTTAAAATACGTAAATTTGAGTTCTGCATCATGCAAAAAAAAATAAATAAAAACAGAAATGACTAAGTCCATCATTTGCGCCACTCCATATAGTCCCAAAAGTTTCCAAGGCCTTAACATATTCAAATTTGAGTTCAACACCATGCAACACTGCTTAGTAGACATACACAGAAAATTTTGGACGCAGAAATGTTTGAACGAAAATGGTAAAATAGTCCAAAAAATGGAGTGTTTTTATTAGCCCTAAAAGAGCCCCTGGTGCACACCCAAGAGTTATTGTGAACTAAAGTTTTATAAAAATCCAAGGCATCAATTGTTTTTAATAAGCACAAAATTTTAGCTATTTTAACCCGAAAGGCAACTCGAGGGTGGGAGAGGCAACCTGAGTTTTCCCGGAAAATCCGTTCTGTTACTTTTTTTTTACTACATATCATGTTTAATGTTTGTGCAAAATTTAAAACAATCCCAGGCGTAGTTATTAAGAAAAGTGCAGACAGACGAACGGAGAAACGGACAAGGGTGAATTTTACAGGTTCACCCTCCTTTTGTCGGAGGACCAAAAGAACTGAAAAGCGAAAAGGAATTCAAGGGCTTTTTTTGTTTATAAAATTTAATTATTGTTTTTAAATAGAGTTTAAAAAATATACGTTTTTTTCTTACCCTATTGCATTTTTATATATTTGAAAGTTACTTTGACGCGAGAAAAACATGCACACAATGGAATTGTCTCATAACTCCACTAATACATCAGAGAAGAAATATAATGTCAAATGCAAGAAGTCATTATAATTAACTTTCTCTTTTTTCTAATTTTCTTATCAGTTTGTTCAAGCTCGGGATGGGGGATCCTACCGGATGCCAAACATTCACGTGCTTGTACAGTGTCGTCAAAAAGAAAGTCCGCACTTGTCATTTTTTTAAACACAAATTGAAGCTAAATTTATTGTAACTGTTAAAACAACCTATACATCATTTGATCCGCCTTTTATTCCTCTATAATTTTATTGTCCAAAGTTCTTCTAGATTTAAAATTCTATCATTGCGTAGCTGTTGCTTGATGTAATGTCATACGTTTTCGATAGGATTTAGGTCTGGAGATTGTGCAGGCCACTCCAAACACAGAATATCATACTATTCAAGGAATCTCTTGACATTACCAGCTGTGTGAATGGGTCATTATACTGCATGAAGCTGGGTTATCATCTAAATTCCAGCCAAAATAGGATACAAAATGCGAAGTCAACATATTAATGTACTTAGTCGAATTAATTCGATTTTGCAAGCGACCTATAGGCCCTGGACCATTGGCACGAATAACGTCCCACATCAAAACTGAACCTCCACCACCTTGCAGCGTAGAAACTGTGAACCTAGGATTAAATTTTTCGACTTTTCTTTGACGAACGTACTCTCTACCATCACAGCCTATTGAACTTGCTTTCGTCGATAAAAATTATTTCCGACCAATATGAAGAGTCATGATCTTCATTGCATCTGACGTAGTCCAGACGGCGCTTTCTGTTCTTTACAGAAATCATTGGCTTGCGTCTTGCAACATATCCTCGCAAATTAAATTCCTTGAATCTTTTCTAAACTGCAGAAAGAGAGCACTTTATAACAAGATTACACTGTTTTTGGACGACCAGATTTAGGGGCATCACGAACACTGCCGGTGTTTTGGTGCTTTTGCACAGTCATTCGTATCGTTTTCTCACCTCATTGCAATCTGTGACCGATTTTCTGACTGGATAACCCCAAAAGATGGAGAGTAATGAGCTCCTGGCGATCACTAAGGAAGTCTCGACTAAATGTTACGTTGTTTAACCTAGGAACAACAACGATCACAATTAGAGATGTTAAAAGGTGGATATTTTAAACTGGTTTTAAGCTGATTTGTTGCTACGAAATTTCTGTTTGCCTCCTTGATTTGAAGCTAATTTTTTTAAAATTGACATTAAATCTACGATACTTCAATTAAAAGTCAAATATGAACAGGTAAAATTATAGAGGAATAAAAGGTGAATCAAATGAGGTATAGTTTGTTTAAACAGTTAAAATCAATTGAGCATAAATTTGCGTTTTTTTTATATGACAAGTGCGAATTTTCTTTTTGGCGGCATTGTATATTCCACTCGAGAGATCTTTTTTTAGATTCTGACCGTCTCTTTGAGCGAAATTCTTTTAAACTATTTTCACTTGGTTCACCGGGTATATTTGCCAGGTAGTTTTGACATTCCTTTTTAACGCGTCTAGTTGCTCCTATACTTACTGGAATGATAGAAATCTTCCTAAGATTCCAGTTTCTTTTCATGACATGTATGGCTACCTGTATTGCAGTCTGTATTAATTCGCTGTCATAGTATCTTATTGTAAAACAGCTTCTTATTCCGGTAGCTTCCTTTTAAGAACTGCAATGTTTTGGAAACTCTCCCATTGTGGAATGTTTTCCTCCTTCAAAACTAAGATAAATAATCATCTGATGCCTTTGCTATTATCAGCTTTCGTTATTGTTAGTTTCTTACATCAAGTGGCTTCAAGCCTTGACTCGACCAATTTCCACACACAGATATAAACGTAAGCATTACCGAAAAAAAAAAATCGGGAAAAATGCTTAACGAAATAAATGTTTGTGATAGTCAAATACCTGACGATTTTATTTGTTCTTTGTGATTCAGGAGATTGAAGAATCCTGCGAGAAAGGGCTGGAAGAATTGACACTCATGCTGCCAAATTCGACCAACAAAATAATATCAGACAATATTGACAGCGGTGATTGCTGGAGTGATGTAGATATGAGGCAGGATGAAGAAACAGGATTATCAGGTATGACACACACACACACATACACATGATGATGCAATAGTAAGTAGAGTTCCCTGGATTAAACAAACCCCTAACCCATCCCAACATTTTACAAAGTCATCGTCGGACTGATTGTTAAGGATATATATATATCTATATATATAAAAATGTAAAGTTGGTTCGTTCTAAACAAATAAAACCATGTTTATACGTTACCAATTTATTTGAAATTTTCAGACAACCCATTTTTAGAGTCGAGGTATGTTTTTATGTTATTAAAATAAATTTACCTAATTAAAATTAAAATATTAAATAAAATAAATATATTTATTTAATCGTTTCTGCGAATCTGTTCTGTTGATAAAACTGAACTTCCGGTTCGATTCATTTCACAGCCACGAATTGACGAAAGGTTTCATTTTCTGTTAATTCGATAAGTAAAAAAAAACAAAAAAAAACATATTTCATTTGTTTATCTTCCAAATTTTTTAATTTACACATCTTTTCTTTATTATATAAGGCAAAAAAAAGTTTGTTGCTTGCTTTTGAGTTTTTTTTTGTTTTTCTATATAAGATTACTCATGCAGAGAGTGATCCGTGCTGAAATAATGTTATTATTTAAAAAGCCATTCTTAACATGGGGAGGTAAGGATGTTTTGTACCTATTCTGTACTTTAACCTTACAATTGAATAAATAAAAAAAATATCATAAAACGTTATTTAAACGTGGAAAAATGATTTAAAAAATAGCGCGGATCGCTCTCTGCATTAGCACCATTTTTATTTATTGCGGACTATTATTCTCATCTTTATTAGTTGTTGTTTCACGAATTTTTGGCCAACTATTCCTCTGGCCTTCATGAAAAGAAGTCCTTTTATAAATGTTCAGTAACTTTTTCCTTTTATTATTCTTAAAGAGTAACACTTTTCTTATTCATGAAAGGAGTTAAGCCTACGTAAATAAATAAATGTTTGTACACGTGACAAATTATCAATATATGGTTTAGTTACTTTTTTTAAAAAAATGTTTGTAAAAGTGCGAAAGGCGACGTTGTAGTACAACCATTACTCCCATGCTTAATTTCTATACTTATAGGTTTTTGGAATTTTTTTTTCACTGGATTATTATTGATTGGACACTAATTAAACAGATTATTAAAAAAAAATGTAAAAAAGAAATCATTATTTCGACATTTGAAAGTGGTGCTCACTTTTTAGTTACAACGTTCTGATAAATCAGTCACCCATTTTGTAAGCAATAAAAACGCGGTATATCAAAACCATAGAAAGTAAAAATAATGAGTCTCTACCGCATTTGTAAGTCAGAAATATATTTGTTTCTCAAAGAAAAAAAATAGAGAGAACAGGACTTTTTTATTGTTTTCATGAAAATAAAGTTTCGAGATTTTTAATCATTTTTTTTCTTTACTTATTTAGTCAGTTTGTGGGTTTTTTTTTTAATTGTTTTTGTGAAAGGTGAGTTTTTTTCAAAACTTTGTTTTGTTTCTTTTTAATTTTTTTTAAAGTATTATAAATTTCACTAACATGCTGGAGAAATGTTTAATAATTTGGTATTTTTTTAGATTAGGTCCACCTCCACAATTTTCCTTTCAATGACGACATTCATAGGTTTCCGAGTATGCTGAACACGCAAATTGCATTGAAATTTTGCGGAAATAAATAGTTGTATTATGCATTGTATTCTTCGGCGGCCATCTTTTTACGTGCACACGCGCCATAAACAAATACACACACGTAAAAAAGATGGCCGCCAAAGATTACAATGCATAATACAACTTTTTATATCTTGATAACTACTTATTTCTGCAAAATTTTGATGCGATTTTCGTATTCAGCATAGTCGAAAACCATTTCAAGTCGTCATTTAAAAGAAAATTGAGGAGGTGGAGGTGGACCTAATCTAAAAATTTACCAATAATTTTTAATCCCGTACCTCCCGATACATTGCTTCGTCAACATGCGACCATTTTATATTTCCCGAAGACACTTCCGTATTTAGAAAAAAATAAAAAAATAAAAAGTGACCGATTTACCAGAACGTGGTAACTAAAAAGTGAGTACCCCTTTCAAATGTTAAAATGATTTTTTTTTTTCAATTTTTTTTCATAATCTGGTTAGTGTTCAATCAATAATAATCCAGTGAAAAAATTTCAAAAAACCTATCAGTATAGAAACTCCACCACGTAAGTAAATAAAGAATGTTACGTGCGCATGCATTAGCCTTGACTAGGGGGGTACTAAGGGAACGACCATTAAATAATTCTGCGGGTCGCCATGGAACTCAACGCCCAAGGAGTACCAAAATAGTTTTCATAATCTGAAGAAATTTTTTTTTCCGAAAAGTGGGTGATCACTTTTCCATCTAAATTTAACTAAAAATGAGCACCCACTTTCTGGCCACCTGAGGAAGGGGCATTTATTTTCGTGTTTATTGGCTTAAAGGTTTTTTTTTGACAAGGCAGTTTGGTACGCGAATGCATATTTAACAGTTCTCGTTTATGCTCACGCATAGCATAAACAAAGGCTACGTCTGTGAAATGGAAAATAGTACCAGAGTTCAGGGGTTAATACCATGCAAAAGAAATCAAACAAAAAGACTTTTTAGCCAAGAAACACACAGAAAGAAAAAAAAATAGCATCCATTTTTTTTCTATCGAATTCATTTGCTGTTTTTATTGAAAACTATTTTCCCCCGGATTTTTTATATAATTTTCCATTAAGGGCTGTGCGTCTCACGTTCGTAAATAACAAAATTTTTTTTGTAGATTTTGGTGTGCTAAAAACGAATCTGCAAACCGTTTCCGTCGCAAAAAAAAATAGTTTCTATGATATGAAGAAATTACTTTTTCGAAAAAGTGGCGATCACTTTTCCATGTAAATTTAACTTAAAATGAGCACCCACTTTCTAGCCACCTGAGAGAGGGGGGATTTTTTCCCATGTTTATTGGCTAAACAGCTTTCGTTTATGCTTACGCATAGCGTAAACGAAGGCTACGGCTGTTAAATGGAAAATAGTCACAGAGTTCAGGGGTTATTACCATGCAAAAGAAATCAAACAAAAAACTTTTTTAGCCAAGAAACAGATAAATGCCCCTCTCTCAGGTGGCCAGAAAGTGGGTGCTCATTCTAAGTTAAATTTACATTGAAAAGTGATCACCCACTTTTCGAAAAAGTAATTTCATGAATGTCATGAAAACTTTTTTTTTGCTACGTAAACGGTTTGCAGATTCGTTTTTAGCACACCGAAATCTACAATAAAATATTTCGTTATATATGAACGTGAAACGGGCCTTAAAGTAAAATAATACCGGATTTTTTTGAGCAGATTTGCCGTTTAGTTGTACAAATATCCTCAAACCAGGTAATCACTAAAAGGGATTTTTAAAAGTCGTCACCTGCATCGAGCAAAAGTTTAAAGCCACCGATTATATGCCAGCCTACATCATGGTAACATATATTGAGTGAGTTCCTAACAGTATTTTGTATAGTTTTTTAGTTTAAACTCATTTTCCCAAAATTTCCTCAAATTTAACGTGTTCGATACAGTCTGCCGCCATTTGTATTTTTCAGATATACCGATAAACATTGAATGTTTTTGAACCGATTATACATTACATAAAAACACTAAAATCTTATCCAGTTAGGTAGAACACTTACTTTTCTTGCCTTTGATAACATTTATTTGTTATATATTTATTTTTTGACAACTTCTTTGTATCTGTGTTTAGTAATATAAACCCTTTTCATTTAATGTAACATGTAGTCGGCTCGAAAAACAGTGTTTATTGGTGTATTTGAAAGCTACAAATGGTGGTGGACACTGTTGATTACTTTAAGTTAGAGAAAGTGAGTTAAAACTAAAAAAACAATACAAAATACTGTCAGAAACCTACCGATTATGCCAGCCTGTGTCATGGTAACATATGTTCGGTGAGTTTCAGACACTGTTTTGTATAGTTTTTAGTTTTCAACTTACTTTCCCAAACTTAACGTATTCAACAGAATTCGCGACCATTTCTGTTTTTTGAGCCAATTAAACATTTTACATTACATAAAAACACTAAACAATTATCCAATTAGGTAGAAACGTAAATTACCTTACCTTTGCTTTCATTTATTTGTTTTTGGACGACTTTTTCGAATCTGTGTATAGTAACCCCCCTCCCCCCACCATCAACCAAATATTAATTACTAAATCACATTTTTTAAAACAACAAAAAAAAAAAGCATTTAGCGTTTCAACATTTTTGCTACGTTCGGCTTCATCCACTGATTGTTGGTCAAGTCCAAAACATGAATGATTGACAGAAACTCTCGAGGATCCAGATCAAATTCTGCAAGAGTACCATTTTTTTCAGTTTCGCCTTCTTTTTCACTTTTTGCAGTGGATTGCTGTACTAATATAAGAAACATGCATTTTCTCTTTTATTAAATTTTTCCATTACACCAAATTGAGCCACTGCAACGCGTGGCAGGGTACAGCTAGTATATATATATATATATATATATATATATATATATATATATATATATATATTCGCCAAAATATTTGAGTCCTTAGTTAATCAAGCCCTAGTCCAACACCTAACAACTGCTAAATTCCTGACCGACAAACAATATGGATTCAGGCAAGCCCGTTCAACAGGAGATATCCTAACTATAGTCTCTGAACGTATATCCCGTTCACTGGACAAAACAGGGGAAGATAGAGCGGTAGACCTTGATATATCTAAGGCTTTTGACAGGGTATGGCACGATGGTCTTCTAAGGAAAATTAGATCATATGGAATCACTGGAAAAATACATAATGTAATTACATCCTTCTTAAGTAATAGAAAAATCAAAGTTGTCCTCGACGGTCGTACATCTAAACAATATGATATAAATGCGGGAGTGCCTCAGTGGTCTATCCTTGGACCTTTATTGTTCCTGCTATTCATAAATGACCTCCCTGATAAAATTGTTTCGGAGATGGGTATATTTGCCGATGACACCACCCTCTATAACAGGCATGAGGGGGAAAACAAATGAACACATATCTAAGGAAATGGCAGAATCACTAGAGGATGACCTCCAATCTGTAGTGGAATGGGGACAAAAATGGATGGTTATAGTCAATGCTGCCAAGACTAAGTTTGTTTCATTCAATAACTACAAGAAACCTTTTCTACCACCAATAGCAATGCCTGAAAGTACTTCGTTTAAACTCCTCGGCCTAACGTTTACAGGAAACATGAACTGGAATATATATATATATTGAGAGCATTGTCAAGGGCAAAGAAGGTGAGCTATATCTACCGTGCTAGAAAATTACTTACGCCTGAAAGTATCCTGTACCTCTATAAGGCCACCATTCGCCCATGTATGGAGGATTGCTGTCACATTTGGGCTGGTGCATCTGCTGCTTGTCTCTCATTCCTGGACAGGGTTCAAAAGAGAGTCACCAACATGATAGGTCCCGAACTGTCATCTAAGCTTCAGCCTCTGTCCCATCGACGAAATGTTGCATCCCTCTGCCTGTTCTACAAATACTTTAATGGTGGCTGCTCTGACAAACTGCAAGCACTTGTACCTCCTCGACATGACTACCCTCGACAAACACGACAAGCAACTAAGTCCCACCCCTTTACAGTAGAGATCTCTAGGTGTAAGAAAGCCTTTTTCTCCAATAGCTTCACCCACAGAACTGCAAGTTTTTGGAACTCTCTTCCGGGATACTGCTTTCCCAACTGTACTGATATGCAGAAGTTCAAGTGTAATGTGAACTAACATCTTTCTACTGATCTCCCTTCATAATGCCCCCGTAAATTATGTACTTCAAAGTGGCACTTGCCTTGTTTGGTGAAGATTGGATAATATATATATATATATATATATATATATATATATATATATATATATATATATATATATATATATATAAATTCAGGATTGAGATGTTCAAAAGTAGGGACTAATGAATACAACGAGGTTGTTAGATAGTGCTCGATAAAAAAAAAAAAACTATTTTTTTTCATTATTTATTCGACGGTAAATAATTACAGTTGGTCGCTACAAACAGCCATCTATTTCAGTCAATGAGATTTAGTCGGGCGACGCTGAACCATTCGACGCCGTAGAAAAAAAAGAAAAGACTCTTAAAAAGAGTCTTCTTTTTTTCTATGGCGTCAAATAGTTCAGAGTCGGCTGACGAAGTCTCATTGACTGAAACAGATGGCTGTTTGTAGCGACCAAATGTAATTGTTTACCCTCGATATATATATTCAATATCTCTGTTCAGTCACTAAAGACAAAGAATACCTCCTGCATGGGCAGTTGCACGTATAATTGTAAGGCAAGGATTGCGCAATCCGCAACCACACTTCTCCTGAATCAGCACTGAAAAATATGTAATTATGCTACTGGAACTATTCTTTTTAAATACAATACCGTAATCTCGTATTTATTACTCCCGGACAACACCAAATAGATTAAAACAATGACATTATGGAATTCACGTAATTCTGTTTCATCCACCAGCTTTCACACTTATATAAAGAGAAATTATGCTCATAATAAAATAATGTCAAGAGACAGAATATTTTATGGTAATTCATGTTTAATCATTGCGTACCATGCCAAGTTGAACAAAATATGATGTTACCATCCACTCACTTTCCAGATATATTACAGTAATATTAATAAAGATACTTTTCTTGTTGTCCGACAACAACGAGTAAAAGAAACCCAAATATAATAAAGTAATATTAGTAAGGAGGTTTCACAGCGTTGCCAAAAGTACGGCTCTATTCAAGATATGAAGAGAAATGATATTGATAATGACAATTTATTTGCTGCTAGAGAGGATAATCCCATGACCACAAATTAGATACTACATAACTACTACCAAAAAAAAGGAGGATATAATGCATGTGATACTGGGTTTATGTCAACAAAATGGATACTACACTACCCGTCCCCCACCAAAAAAATTGAAAAATTGTATTTCCTGGGATGATGGTCTCATGAACACAGAAGAGATGGTATAATATATTTACTAATAATAAAAAGGAGAAAATGCCTGTGAGGATTGTCTCTAGACAAGAGAACAGATGCCGCACTACTCCTCATCCTCCCAAAGAAATTGATAGTAATTATCTCATAAATTCCTCGCCCTCATCGTAATTTCAAGTAGATTCCGGAAAATCTTGATTAATGGCCAACAGAGTTTTCTAATTAATACAAAAAATACATTCGCTCGTTTGAAAACTATTACATTTCAACATCATAATTACTACTAAAAAGGAGGAGATAATACCTAGGAGGATTGTTCATATACAATAAAACGAACCCTACACAACTTCCACCTCCCCAATGTGCTGTTAATCCCTGGGAGGATAGTAACATGAATACAGACAGATATTACATCATAATTATTACAAAAAAGGGAGGAGCAAATGCCTGGGAGGAGTGTCTCATGACAACAAATACGTAAAAAAATAAAAAAAAGAATAAACGTAGATTCTATGAACAAATCTTCTTTCTAAGAACTGCACACCCGTGGAACTCTCTTCCGTTTTCCTGATTTCCAGTTGACTACAATATGGTCGTCTTCAAGTCCAATGTAAAGAAGTTCTTGATGAGCCGTTCCCCTTAAGTAATCCAATTTACCAAATTTACACTTTTAACGATTACTATGATATTGTCTTTTTGACCACTGTATACTCTTTAAGCCTTATCCTCGAGTTGCCACTGGGCCTTGATAAGTGGTGATTCATTTGAAATATATATATATATATATATATATATATATATATATATATATATAATACTGTTGGAAATTCATGACTTCAGACATATGCTGAATTCTATTTGTACCCATGGCAGTTTCGCACTCTCATCTTATATCAACATCTTATATAAGAGTTTCTCAACCAGGCGCAAATGTACCCCTACAGGGTAAAGAAATTATGTAGTTGGGGGTAAATAACTGAAGTACTTGATAATGTTAAAATAATTAGATTGTGTCATGTCTAAGAAACGTAATACAAATTAACTTCATAATTTTCTATTTAGAAAAAGGTTGATTTTCTTTATTTTTTGTTATACACATGTCTAATACTATTTTTTACAATAAAAAAGGTTATTTTTGACATTGTTTCTCTATCTATATCAATATTTAAATTTTCTATTTAGAAAGGTTACCGGAAGTAGGGGGTATATGGAAAAATATATAAAGCAGAGAGGTCAATGGAGAAAAATGGTAAAAACGGCTGCCCTTCATATTTTACTTGCTCTATTTCTATAAGTGTGCTTATTATAAAAAAATAAATTTGTTGGGAATTTATCATTGAAAATTGGTGGACAATTCAGGTATAGACTATAAATTTTGGGATTAAAGTAAAGATTGTCTCCTCTTCCGGACTTCTTATTTCTACTTTGCAGACAGAACGACAGTTACAAGTAAGATATTATCCGTTCATATTAATGCTTGTTTTTCTCTCATATAACATAAAAGTTTTTTTTCCCATGTTAAGAATAATCTTCGTGTTTGCTTGGCAATTTAACCAAATAGATAACAGAAACAGGAAGCAAAAATAAAGTGACAATCTTGACTATTAACAGACAATCTTGACTTTAACAGATAGACACTCTTAACTATCGCCATTTTTTTGTGGCATGGTTGTTAACATAGTCGTTAATATGTAGGGACTCAACACGCCGTAGACTCAGAAGAAATGAAAAACTCGAGTCCCTTTCTTTTTTAACAAAAAACCTTTATATCTAGTATTTCCAACAACGTATTTCTTCTAAATATTTAAACAGTTCATTTCACCTCCGGCCGTGTGTGACTGTTCATCTTGACTGTGACGTCACATACGTGTCTCGGACTCCTGCTTCTCTTGTCCCGTTTCGAACACCTTTCTCCAACCACCTTCTTTAGCGAACATATATATCGTTTTTATTTCTGCATCGTACACTGGCTCGGTCATTTGCATATGGCTGTTGCTGTTAATCCAGCGTCAGCGGCTCTGTTACATGATGCCCTTGTGTTAGCTCTTCCATTTTTATTGTATACATATTCCTTTCTACGGTTTTATGTGTTGTATATCTTATATTTCAGCGATTCATATTTTAAATTCGCGTTTGAACAACATTAACACACACACATTGATTATAGCAGCTTGTGATATCTACTCTTTCTTCTGTCTTCTCATTCCAGACCATTTTTATCGCAGCAGCATGAAGTCCCGAGCGGCATCCCCAGCTCTCACGGAAAATAACCACACACTGAACATTAAAAACAAAGCTTCAAACAATCGGACATTTTCATCGAGTCTTGGAGACGCCGATTCCATAACACGCCGCTTTTACAAATCGCGAATGAACGGCCACAGCGGTTGCCGAGACTGCGACAGTCTGCGCACGAGCAAAACGGAGAGTTCGATATCAGGTTCACAGGTTGGCACGTGGAGTCCCGCCTCCAGTCAACGCAGGCTTCATACAGTGCCCGAGATATTGACTAATTTACAAGACTGTACAAGACAAATTGCTCTTGACTCCGGTCAAAGGATCTCCTCCGACATTTCGATACAGGCCCCGGTAGCTAAGTATGTCGTAAAGGTGGTCGACTCTCATTATTTACCTCAAGAAACGTGTACATGAGAAGGTGTTCGTTTGGAAATAGACGCGTTTGCAGTAATTACTTTTACAAAGACTTCACGATTAAAATAGAGAAACAAGGACAAGCAAATGAAAAAATTATAAAAATTACCGATTAAATATATCTTTTAAATAATTTTCAAAACTATTTGTCTTTGATTATTTTGAGTCAGAAAAAAACAGAATTGAGGCAAGCAATGAGGAAAGAAGTGGCTGGTTACTTTTAATGCATCTAAAACCAAACTTCTGTCTTTACATCATAAACGTTCTAATCCCCATATGGGCTCTCATCTTGAGGAGGCTTCATGTTTTGAGTAGTTCCTGGGCTTTACCGTTACTCCTGATCTGAAATGGAACACGTACATCAAATCTATTGCCAAGGTCACTAGGAAAATAGTGAGATCCTTCTATCGATCCAGTAGATATCTCACTGCTGATGCAATTCTCTACCTGTATAAGAGCCAGGTATGTCCTAGGATCGAGTACTGTTGCCACATCTGGGCAGGGGCTGCTAGAAAAATCTTATCCTGCCTTGACAGAGTTCAAACAGACTACTCTAGTGGGGGGAATCCCTTTTCTCTTCCCTGCAACCTCTTTCTCACAGAAGAGACGTTGCGCGCTTTTCTCTGCTTTATCATTATTTTGATGGCTAGTTCTCGTCTGAGCTCCAATCTATGCCCCCCTCGCCAAACTTTCACGAGAAACACTCGTCTAGCTGAAAACACTATCAATAATTTCCCCTACTCTTTATCTGCCCCTAAACCTAATCGTAGATTCCATGAACAAAGTTTCTTTCTTAGAACTGCTCATCTGCGGAACTATCTTCGTTTTTCCTGCTTTTCAACTGACTACAATATGGTCGTCTTCAAGTCCAACATAAACAAATTCTTGATGAACCTCCCCTTAAGTAATCGAATTTACCAAATTTCCACTACTAACAATTATTACGACATTGTCCCATTGACCACTGTACACTTATTAACCTTTATCCTCGAGTGGCCCCCGTGGTGACATATATATATATATATATATATATATATATATATATATATATATATATATATATATATATATATATACGCACCTAATTGTGGTATTATTGAATCAATTTTGAATTAGTTTTGAGATGAGTAATTTGTATTATTTATTTTGATTTAACCCCCTGACGAAGGCCAGAGGAACAGTTGGCCGAAACGTCGTGAAACAACAACTAGAAGATTAGGATAATAGTCCGCAAATAATTAAATAAAATAAATAATTGTGATATTGCTGATTTTTAGGGCTAGGACAACAGCATATTCTTTTCCTTGTTTTGACTCTCAGGTATATATCCATTGATATCTTCTATGTTTTTAGGTAAAATGATGTGGTTCTCAGTTGATTAATTGTGTCTAGCCATGTCAGATGTATACTCGAGAGTAAAAACAATGAAAGGAATATTCTGTTGTCATAGCCCTACGTATTTCATATCCATTTAGTTTCACTCGTCATTTTTAATAAATGTACGTGCATATATACATGTCTGTTAGGGTAGGTCATTTTTAATATATGTACGTGCATGAGGTCGATTTTGTGACTGCAGCAAATGCTGTGTTCTGAAAGAGGTAACTTAACATTAAATAAATGCTGTGAAGTATTTTGCGATAAGTAAGACACAAATATGAAGAAATAAATGGATGAAAACGATTCTTTAGAAATCGACATTTACCAAGAATTTTACAACGGAAGAATCTCTATGAAATGAGGATGTTTTAATTGGTTTTTTTTCTGTTTTGTTGTCATCAGCTTATTGCAGGATCAGTTAATTCTGAACAGATGAATCATTATTCATAATGTTTTCCTTCAAGGGAGATAACTTTAAGGTAAATATTTATTCATATTGAACCATTATTTCCAATCTGGACTTAGTTATCTATCTAATAATAAGATACATTTTTAGTAAATGAATTTACAGATAAGAACAAGCCAAAAATTATAGGGTTCCTCGACTCATGCCGTTGTCATATTTTTGTGGTGGGCTGAAAAGAGTTATTTAGTTAACCTTACAGCTGATTACCTCTAGTGAACACTTTCTCTCAAGGATATATAATACCCAGCTGGTACTGTAGCTAGTAAAATAAACAGCACCATACTTCACACGGCTTTTCATCTTCCTATTTTTCATGGAAGATCAAGAAAGACTCTTTCTGATAAAACTCTAAATGATCTACGTACAAAACACAAAATATTTTAAGGTTCTAATCACTGAAGAAGTATCCATGACTATCTATGAACGTTGAGATGTTATTTAAACTCCTAAGCTTAACATTCACAGGTAACAAACATAAATTGAAATAAATAAATAGTCAATTCGAATTGTAAAACAAATCTGAATTGACATGTCCTTATTTACTTGCCCCCCCCACGAGAGTATAGTTTGATAAAGGTCGGATCGTCATTCGTGTAGAAGACACTTAAAAAATGAGTTGCCTGCGTTTTAGGTATTCAGAGTAGACAACCCCCTTTTTTGGGGGTGGGGATGGAAAAATAATTCCTCCTAATTAAACCGTGATAATCCTTGTCAGCATACCCACCCGCAAATGCTAAAAAATAAACAAAAAGGAAAAATAAATTGAAAGGTGGTAGTATCGGTAGGAAGAAAGTAGATTTGTTTATCGCGCGTTTGTACAAACCTGGCAGCCAGTGAATTATAGTACAGGATACAAGTCTGTATATCTCAATAAGTACTTGTCTCCGCAAAAGCTGAATGAGATTTTCTTTATCAGCATCGTGGCAACCTGTAAAAGCTCTCATTCTAAAGAAAATTGTGGAGATGGGCCTAGTGTATAAATTTACTCACCACAAAAAATGTTAAAGTGTGGGCAATTTTGAGAATCAGTCCGAAAAATAACTTTAAATAAAATACCCTACCGAATTCAAATCCCTAATTATTGAAATTTACGTTAAAATTGTACGGTAGGTAATCGGTGGAAAAATCTGTAAGACCCTAACTTTTAAACACGCCAGTAGGTTTGTCAATTGAGGTATGTAAGGACAATTTTGAAAACCTCTAAACAGTTTTACAGTATATATCAGATATTAAATAAGCATAGTTATTCGTACAAATATGCGATAAAAAAATAAAAATTTAATGCATGAATCCAGTGTACGTATTTTTATATATTTTTATTATAAGAGTGGTGGAGAAAATAACTATAAAATATGAGAGGGGGGAAGAGAGGGAGAGAGGGGGATATATATACAGCGAGAGAATCCGGTAACTGAGGTTTATTTTTAAATCAGCAACGATCATAATAGATTGCACAGATCTAAAAAGCAAGAGAAAGAGATAGATAGATAGATAGATAGATAGAGAGAGAGAGAGAGAGAGAGAGAGAAAGAGTGTGTGTGTTTGTGTGTGTGAGAGAGAGAGAGTAAGAGAGGGAGGGAGAGAGAGAGAAAGTGAGAGTAGGTTTGAGATAGGGAGGAGGAAGAGAGAGTTGGGAAGCGTTTTTCGCAAGGTTTATTCACATGTAAATTACTGATTAGATAGATATTTTATTATGTAAAAATAACTTGCAGTTTGTTATGTTTAATAACACTTAAAAATGTGTTTGCAAAGTATTAAACACCAAATAAAAGCACACCGAAAGATATGTAAATGTAAACAAATTAACGTGACAAAAAAGACAAAAAAATGTAAATATATTGTAGGTTTACCGAATATCTCTTTATATACATCAAATATTTTTTCTTTGTTGCAAAAGTTAAAAAGACAGATGGTGTGTTTTTTTTGTGTCAGGCCAATCGCCGGACCAAATAATGTGTCTTAGTGACGCCATTTTTATTAATTTTAATAACTGTTCGTTTATATAGAGAAGAATAGAATTCCGTGATAGGAGAATATTCAACCAATGAGAATTGCCGGAATATTTGGAGGGAGAAATTATTATTTTGGAGCGGGAAATATGAAATATAATGGTATGTCTTTGAGTTTATGATTCAGTTATGAAGGGTGCCAGGAAAATATAGTTATAATTTATATATTTGTCCCCGCTGATCACTGGGGGCGGTATGAGCACTTAAAATATATATGTGAAAATAGAAACTAATTTCTCTATAGATGGTGCGATTATGATGATGTTGCTTCTAGGATGAAATGTAGAATTTTATTATAACGACTAAATGTGCCTATATGTTGTTATAAAGTTAAATAATATAGTGACTAATAGTCTAGACATGATAAATTTGTGTGTGTCATCGGTTGTAGCAAACCTACTGAACTTTGGTCTGCAATCAAAATATTATATAGAAGATGATTTGTACTAATATAAATAAGAGTTTTTAAAGAAAAGTTTAGATAGAAGTATTTAAAGGAATGTCTATTTTATTATTGATGCCGATGTTATTGGTCTTATTCAGTTCCAGTTAGTTGGTTTTTGGTTTTAATTGATAGGTCTCGGAAGAATTGTATGAGAAAATGATGCGGTTGAGCAGATAAAGTTTTTATTTCCATTTAGATTGTGGAAAGTAGTTAAAAGGCATATCAATAAAGTTATGATTAAATATGAAAATTATGAATTAGAATGATAGAATTAAAGAGGAGTCAAGATAGCGATATATGTAGGTAAATGTAAGTGTTTAAAGAATATTAAATGGTGTTTTCTAATAGTAAAGACTAGGGCTAAGAGTTGACATGCAATATGAAAACATGTAGTAGGTGGGATTGGAAGGAAATGCGATTTACTGAAAAGAAACAACTGATTAAGCTGATTGAAGTATTCTTAATGAACATAATATATTATATATGAGAAAATAAAGTAATATTGAGTATTTTTAATGAACTGATATTATGCAGTGGAGATTATTTTTTATTGCCTAATGCGAAATTATGTATGTTATTTCAAACGGAATGTATTTAAATTTTCTTTTGTTTGCATTGTGAGACCAATTCGTTTTTAGTATTGATTGTAACTCTAGGAAAAGTAATTATTTCAACTGTTTCGGAGATGCAAAGATTATAAATTTTAGATCCTGGTGTGTAAGATTTTGCTTTTTTTTTTGTATATCCCCTCTTATAAAAACGTTCTTCTCGCCTTGATTCATTTCTTATACAATGCATGTCAAACACCGCCTGGGGAGATCCGTTACGACATTTTATCTTTCATTTTATATTTTCCCTACCCACACATTCCTCCAAAAGCATCTTCCACTTTGACTTTCTGTATTTCTCTCTTTTTCTCTTTCTTTAAGCATTTTCTGACACTATCTCTAAATAAACGATTATAAGTTTTCTTTTCATTTAATTAGAGACTGGAAAAATTAATAAAACGAATAAAAGGGCTTACTGTTTGTTTTAAAATCTCTATTTTATTTCCACATTTAAAAATACAACAACCTCCACCTTTTTAAAGTCCAATTACCCTGAATTTATTATGGCTGTTTTTTGTTGTTTTTGACCACATAAATTGTACCGTATGAAAAAAGAACATATTTCTACTAATTTTACATTATCAAAACACAGTACTTAATGCATCAAAAATTCTACGTTTGCAAAGGAACATCGCCTTTCGCCCTGGATACTTGATTGAACACAATTGGATTTTATCTTCAATGTGGCAATCTTCAACCAGTCTGAAATCTAAAAACATCATTCTTTTCTATTTCATGATTCAACAATTCTAATCGAATACTTGAATCCTTCTTGTTTCAACACTTTTTCCTTTTCTGTGTCAATTTAAAAGATTTTAATCTCTAATATATTTTCAATGTATGTGTTAAATGGCAAAATTATATCCAGAGCAAGTATTTTGCTAATGACTTTCCTCTGAGGAGAGGGGCTTACATCGAAAATCCATGGATTAAGGAAATTAATTTAAATGCTGTATTCCTTATTCAAATAATAATTTATGTTGCTTTGCAAATTATATTTAAAATACAATATTAAATTTAAATATATAACCTGTAATTATATATATAAGCGAGATAAGACACTGATAGAAATCAGATGAAAAAACCTGATAGATATTACTTAACGTAGTACTTTCAAGGTAATACTAGCCAAAAAGGAAAGCTCAATATTTAAGAATAGAGCAATATATAAGTTTCGTGGTTAAATTTTAAATTCTGAAAAAAAAAAACATATAGAGACATATATTCGATTTAAGAACTTATTGTTTGACAAAAGGAATATATATAAGAGGTTATTTTAATTTCCTTAATCCATGGATTTTCAATAAAAATGTAGTCTAGACGTGAGGGCATTTTAAGAGGACGATATGTAATAAGATTCTGTTTTAAACTTGGACAAAAATGCAAGAGAAACATATGGAATGTTTCAGAGTGCTTTGGGGCCATTTTGCATGAATCTAGCATCAGTTTCCGAGTGGCATAAGAGAGTCAATGAAAGCGGGGGGTCTTTGGAGGATGATAAAAGATATGGAAAGAGTAAGGAAGTCAGAAGACCAGAGTTGATTGGCCAAATAAAGAATTTCATGGATAAGGATCGTCATGTGTCTGCAGAGACAATAAGAGCACAGTTTGGTGTCAGTGTGAGAACTCTACACACACTTACTAGTATGTTGAGAATTTACATGGTTTGTCCCAAGGGTGCTTAAAGAAGACAAAAAATACATTGTCATGACAACAGGGAGATGGCCGAACTAATCAACTCAGATCCCGCAGTCCAAACTTTGCTCCCTGTGACTTGAGGAAAAAGCTTGTTATTAAACAATTGAGGAGATGAAAGAGGCCGTGACTAGGGTCCTTGACATGTTCACACAGGAGTACTTCCAATCCAGTTGTTGGAATAGTACAAACGCATTGCATCCGGGGGTGATTACTTTGAAGGGGACTAAAGTTTCATGTGCGTACTATCAATGAAAGTGCCCATATGCAAAACATTTGGAAACTTATTTAAGGCACCTCGTATTTTCATCGGCAAATAGTCAATGTTTCAAGATTTCAGATTTTAACGTTTTTAGTATTCTTGTATGTTAGTGGTTTAGTACTCTTGTATGTTAGTGTTTTTAGTATTCTTGTATGTTAGCGTTTTAGTATTCTTGTATGTCGGTGTTTTTAGTATTCTTGTATGTTGGTGTCTGCATGATTCCCCAGAGACGAGAATATACATTTGTAATCATTTGGAGAAAATCTAACTTGAATTATGAATAAGATTTAATAATTTATATCTTGGAACTCACCGTTTAATATATAATACATTCTATGGTTCAGTATGTATTTTTCTTATTTTCCCAGTTTTTTGAACTCCTCTATTTTTCAATTAAAAAACGTTTCCGAGTAAATAAAATCATGGGTTCAGTTAAGATTCTAGATTAACTGCCGATCAACTATTACAACAACCTTAACTCTAAATTATTTCAAAGCTAATATCAAAGAACATGCCTTTTTGGTAATTCTAGTTAACATTCATTCTACATTGGCTAAGATAACAACAATTGGTAACGATGCAGTTCAAATAGTGTCAATTAAATAAAGTTTATTTCCAAAAGCAAAAATGGTTTAAACCCATGTTAGAATTTTGCGGTATACGCTCGGCTGCCCGGGTATCTGAGCGTACAACAAAGTGTCGACCTTGACTTTGTAAAAAATATTATGCATTATCCCTAGGTCAGAGACCATCATCATGCCAGGTTTAGTCATGATCAGTTCAGTGGTGTGGGCTGTAGGAGAGTTGCACACACACACACACACACACACACACACATAAACAAACAAACAAACAAATAAACAAACAAACTCTACTACTTTTTTTCTTGGTTATAATTTTTTCCGGATTTTCATTATTGAATTTTGATAAAAAATTATGACGTTTCCTAGATGTTGTCACCCTAGGCAACCACCTAATTTGTGTAATGCGTAGTGTTGATCGCGGTTATTCTTGAATGTTGGCAGTTATGAAGTAGATAATTTTTGACCTGGACATTCTGACCAACATCATAAGAATTAAAAAGAAAAAAATCGGGAAAAATTAGTAAAAAAAATAAACTCCCATAATCGTAGCTATCAAATAGGTTAGATTAAACACTGCTATAAATCAAATATTCCTGATAATGATTTCTTTCTACATAAAGGTTATGAATCCAGTAAAAAGAAAAATAACAACAAAGAAAACAATCTAATAATGTACTAGTTTACACCCGCTCCTTGATTGCTGTTTATATAAAACCTGGGTATACTAATTTCCATATTCGCCTAGCATTTTTATCATATTAATCCCAAACAAGGTACATACCACTGGCATATAAGGAGCAACTGTGAATTGGCAACCATACATAAAGGAACACCCCACATGGGGAGTTGAGCACCGAGATGTCTGTTCACATTACATTTAAACTTCTACAGGTCAGTACAGTTGGCGAAGCAGGAAACAAGACGGGCATTCCAAAGTCAAAGACTAAAGGCAGAAACTATTAGAGTAGAAGACTTTTATGCGTCTGGCGACCTCTGTAGTGAAGGCGTGAGATTTTGGTGCTTGTCAGGTTAGTCGAAGCGATTTATGCATAGGGCGCACCAGTGCTGCGAGTTCGTCGGATTATGCTGCATTAAAGTACTTGTAAGACAAGCACGGAGATGCAACATTGCAGGGATGGGGCATGCAGTTGGAGCTTGTTTCACAGTGTGGGATCTATTTTATTGTAGACTCTTGTTTAGACTCTGAGCAATAGATAGAGGTTAGTGGTTGATGCCCTGGTCCATATGTGACAACAATATTTTCTGCAGGGGAGAATAGATAACACTAATAAAAAATATCTGTGAAATTTGATGGAAAAATGTGTTAGTTATTATTTCCATGCGAGAGTAAGTAACCATGATGAATGTATATGTGTATTTGAAGTATTGCAAAAAATAAAAGACTTTAAATACAATGCAAATAGTTTTGTTTAATTTCAATCTGAATTTCTTTCAACGATATACGCTTTCGTTTCTGATATCGCTTAAAACTTATTTTAGATTCATGGCAATAACTAGAAAATACTTAAAAATATACGAAACATCTACTATTTTCGCTGATAAAGGCATTTATCACTGAAAATTTAAGATTAAAATTTATGATGTTACGATTCTCCGAGAAATTTTAAGGGAACAATGATCTAAGTTATTGGAAAGGCAACCATTATTAGAAACAGCTGATTCCCAACTATTTGCCATTTCATTAAGACACACACAAAAATACTACACAGACCGGAACTATAGTATTCAGTATAAAAGGGTCATTATATAAAATTTCTTGGCTCCTATTCCAATTACTAAACACTTTACTTTCCACGTTTTCTGGACATGTCAAGAGTTCAGATGAAGTCATCCGTCGTTTACACACAACCACAACATGTCGTAACTCTTTACATTTTAGTACCTACACACCTCGCAGTTGTCCGCATCTCCCCTAACAACTTATACTGCTCCGGTCTCGACTTTTTCCGGCATTCACAAAATCCTACGAATAATAGTTGACGATAGCTGTTTCACTTTCAAACAATATACATAGAAACAGATCACAGTATATCTGGTCAATATATTATTTAAAGTTAGAAATTGACGCAGAAGAGCCTTCATTAACTAATTCAGATGTATTAATACTGCCAACCCTATCAGTAATGCTTATAACTATCATAATACAGTTTCTCCATACGTATACCAATCATATTTCAAGCGTTTTCATTAATTAATTGAAAATCTACAGCGAGTCAAAGATGGCGTCGGTTTTTAAACAAATTTTGTGAGATATACATTTCTATTTTATTTCTTCAGTTTTCCCTATAAAATTAAGCTTCTTTCTAATCGACATGAAGTTTGATGGTTAAAGTAAATCTTAATTAACTAAATGTCTTGGAAAAATATTAGTTAAATGACTTTCACACAAGTTTTACGCCATTTCATTTAAACGAAATAACGCATACGAGTAGGGTCATATTTTAATTGTTAACCTTCAACTAACGTCGATGAATCTGTGTAAGCATTTCAACATCATAAATCTATTATACAAACGTGCAACTGTCTGACTAAAACTTGAAAAATACACAATTAACACCTCTAAAGTTAATATTTTTTAATCGTTGTAATCCTGGATTTATATCTAAAATTAAAAAATCTAATTATATATCTTTATCAGGCGGTTAATGTTATCACGTAAAAGAATGTAGCGGAGTGTACGCTCTGAGAGAGAAATTGGCTGAGGGAAAAGAAAAAAGAGGTGGAGGAAGAAGGGAAACGGAGAAGTAAGAAGAGAGAAAGATAGAAGTTATGTTACATATTTGCCTCTGATAATGCCAGGTAGCTTTGTCCGCATCTAACTTCTAAATGGTTACGTCGAGAATTGTAAATATATTTTTCCTTTTTAACAGATGCATCAACAGTTCTTTAATATTTTGTTTAATACGTTTTATTTTTTAAATAATATTGAACCCTTGAGTCGCGTACGACGTGTGTGCCTGTAAGCAAATACAATCATTTAAATGACTTTGAAATACGTGTTCGCTATTTCATTCAAACAGAATATTCATAAGATCAAGGTTAGTTTTTCATTGATAACCTGAAGTCAACGTCTACGAATTTGTTTACGCGTTTAAACATCATAATTTAATAATAAATCCTGCTTGGAATGTTGTTTCATTTGGACATATAATGACGTCACTAAGTTGATAATGAACATGACAACGATATGACATTACATAACTTTCATTTTACTTGCTGACGCATCGAACTTTCAAAGATATTTACAAATCTTTAAACGAGCGGACGGCAAGCCTCGATTCGCGGACCACATCCGGCCCTCGGGCGGTTTTCCTCCGGCTTGTAAACTTAACAGCTGGACTTTGATAATTTAATTAGTATCGAATAAAAAATATATAGTACTTTTGTTCAGGTTAATCCATTAAATATTTAGTATACGGAATAAAAAGTGCCTTCGAAGAATGCTAAAGATCCACTTGTCAACTGTTATCAGTAACACAGATCTCCCGGGAGAACCAACCAAGTACAAGCACAAGCAGAAGAAGAGGTTAGAAGAAGGTGGCGATGGATCGGGCACACCCTGAGGAGACACCAAATAAACATCACACGCCAGGCCCAGATCTGGAACCCTCAAGGGAAGAGAAAAAGAGGCCGACCAAAGAACACCTGAAGAGGAGACCTGGAGGCAAACGCCAAGCAGCCCGGTTACTTCTGGGTGGAGCTGGAGCGAATCGCCCAGAACCCTGAACACTGGTGGGCTGTTAAGGATGGCCTATGCTCCTTTAGGGTCTCAAGGCTATGATGGTGGTGATAATCACGCTGACGTACAAGTGTAACAGAGCGCGGACATGCATATGCAAATGCATGCGAAATGACGTCATCGGTAAAGAAAAAGACTATAAAAGGGGAAACTGCACGTTAGAGAAGACGATCATGTTAGAGACTTGGATGGTGTTCGAGATCACGTTAGAAATGTGAATGACGATCGAGGGCACTAAGAGACGGAGTGACGTCACAGTCGTAACAAGTCACGCGTGGCGAGAGAATGAGCAAATAAATGTTATAACGGGAAAAAGCGAATTGAAGTGCTTTCATATTCTTTGTCTACTTTGCGACCGAGGCTTCAACGAAGTTAAGCAACTTTTAACCTGGTAAAAAGCAGAGGCTGACTATTTGGGAATACCAGCCGCTGTATGAAAGGGGGCGTCGAGAACTCCCTACAAGAAGGGCAACAACTTACTTAATATCATGGTAGGTGGATAGTTGACAACTTGTTTATACCCATTTTTCATAACACTATTATAAATTTTTCGGAAATCGAGAGTTCTTAATTTCTACGACTCGATGCGTTTTCTAGTCATCTCAATGTATCTGTTCTATAGTTATTACAATATTGCAGTAATTTCCACATGTTATAATGTTGGTCTCTTTGTAGCTGACTTACGCAGTATGGCATAATCACGTTGACACAGCGGTTCCCATTTAATCAGAAACATTGACCTTGATCAATACTAAAATGGGTGACCATTTGGGAATTCCAGGTGCTCGATTCAGGAGAGGTGTGGTTGGCGATTGTACAACCCTTGCTTGACAATTTTACGAGCAGCTACCCTTACAAGCGGTGTCCATTGTCTTTCAAAACTGCACGGAGGAAGCATCGCACCCAGAATATTTGTTGCCTATTGATGGGGTGGCACACCTGCAGATTATGACGATTGATTGTTCCTTAAGTCACTTCCGGTAATCAGTATCTACGACCGAGCAGTGTGGGCCTAAGATTCAGAGGAAGTGGGGTTTAACCTTTCTTTGCCCTTCCAATTGAGCAGAGTCCAACAAAACCAATATACGTTTCTGTATTTTCTGTTAATATATATTTCATTTCACCGTTTCCAAACCTTCTCGTTTTTATTTCAACATTTAAACCACAACAAACCGGCGACGGGGAAATTCGAATCCAAAACAACAATTGACGTTAATTCGAAAAAAAAAAATACATGCGAAAACCTGACTGGTGGTAATTAAAAAAAAAAGACATATTTTCGAAGGTCACACAAGTAAAATTCATAACAGACGCCGAAATGACTCATAAAAATGAACGGGTAAAAAAAAAACGAATGCAAAGAAGGAAAATGAAAGCTCAAATTGTAAGTAAAATCCGTTTTCCATTTTCTCGAGAAAAAAGTAAAAAAAAAAAGACTGACTTCTGATACAAAGAAATTTTGTTGAATTGTTTACTATTTGCACCCCCCCAGAAAAAAAACACAACTCGTCATTTTTAAGAACAAACAAACTTCATTTTTAAAGGTTGACCTAATTTCGTGTGTCGCATTTATTCGTTCATGGGTTTAATTCGTTGCAAATTGGAAAATTGAAATATAACATTTTTAATTTGTGTAAGATCTTTTCTCCTCGAGTTTTTTTATATTTTTCCTGGCTGTTTTTGGAAGTGAAAATTTTGTGTTATGAAATAAACAAAAAAGAAAGTAAATTTTGGAGGGCTAGAAGGCAAAAACGCCATTTTTGTTCACTTAAATCTTTGGAAAAAAAAGTTTTCCCCCATTTTCGTTTCGGTTTTCAATGTTTTAGGCTTGAAAACCCAAGTGATATATAAAAAGAAATTATAGCATTTACACACACACACACACACACACACACACACACACACACACACACACACACACACACACACACACACACACACACATACACGATAGGACATTTTTCTTTTTTGTTCCCTCCGAAATTTTTTCCAATATAATAAAAAATGTTTGTCCTTCGGTTGGACTGGATATCCAAGACTGTGGATTGGAAGGTCATTATCACACAGTTGCTCAAGCTACAGATTGAGAGGCAAAAAAAAACCCAGAAAAATTTAAAGGAACAAAATAATCTGCTCCACTTGCAATTTCAACAGCAGTTTCAGCAACAACAACTTTTCCTGCAATTCCACACAAAAAAATAAATAAATAAAAAATACAGGAAAAAATAGAGGAAATTTTCTTTAAAATCTTGAACAGAAGGGAACAGTAATAACAGCGTAGTTTTTTGGGTTTTTTTTTTCAAAAAACCATATGGAATTCGATTGGAACGTTCACCTACGTACATGATCAGAATAGGACGTTTGGCACCTTTCCATAAGCGATACAGAGCCTTATTCACTGTTGATCGCAAAAAGTGTTGCAATGCCAAAAGGGCCCGCTTACTTTTAAGGAAACTAAGGACCACAGAGTACAGTAAATTCCTTGACTATACCGGCAGGAAGATGAGCGAGCTGGAATTCTCCGAGGCGGTCAAACTCTTATCTGAACTTTCTCGCGTGAATACAATTCTTTTTCACAAGAGATGGAAGTGTTTCAACCTGGCGAAACGCGACGATTAAGATTATCTCACCTTTGCATCGGTTGTTAACAAGCACTGCGACGACTTTCATCTGGTTGAACTATCATCATGATTTAAAATGTTTAAGTTTTGCATAGGGTCTCGTCTCGACGAAAAACGCACAGATAAGACGACGAATCCTCTCAAAACTCGAAAGTGAACAAGAGCTTATACTCCAAAAGCTGACGGAAAATTGACACTCAACCAATATACGTTTCTGCATTTTCTGTTAATATATATTTCATTTCATTATTTTCAAGCCTTCTCGGGTTTCTGTTAATATTCCAACCACAACACCGATGCACGTTATTCTCTATTCAACAAAAGGATAAAAAAGTTTTACTCTAATGTTCTCCTTGATTTCCAAACGTTACAAGCATGCAGAGATTTAAAACTAGTGTGAATAAAAATCTTGTTTCCTACCTATTCACAAAAACTACCGTCTCACCTCTAAAAATATCTTAGCCCAATCGCATTAGCGCCGTAAGCTTCAGTTTAGTGAGAATAAAAAAAGAAAAGAAATATAGAAAAAACTTTAGGGAAACAAGCGTTGATGGACTCATATCATAACAGATATACAAACGTTATATATTCACGGAAGATCACTTATTACCTTTTTTTACTTATTTAAGAGATACTTGATTGCTTCACTTTCATTTTAATTTTTTCACAATTTTTTTTATCACTTTGTTGTAGCTGAGGATGGGGCATTCTGCCGGAAGCCAGGCATTCACACACTCTCTCATACACTCCAACCGAGATGTCGTTTAAGATTCTAACTGTCCCTCCAGCTGCGTTTGTTTGTGTGTCTCTCTACTTTGTTCACCGGGTATATTACCTATGTAGTTTTTGACACTGCGTTTCATAATTTGCTAGTTTAATAATAGACATGACATTAAAAACAAAGCAAAAGCACTGATAACATTTCCATGGTAATATAATAGACATAACATTAAACAAAGTCATAACTAATAAAATTTCGTTCTATATATATATATATATATATATATATATATATATATATATATATATATATATATATATATATATATATATTCCGAATTTCATTTTCGTGAGAATTCGTCAGGCTTACACAAAGAGTTGTGGTTACCTCGTGCTTTTATATACAGACATGCTATTGAATTTTTAGTTAACCAATCAGCTTCCTAGTTTCCATCGCGCCCATCCTAATCAGCAAATGGGCGGGCACTTTCAGGACAAAAGTACAGTTGACCTTAGGTTCACCCCTTCCTTTGTGCGTGTTTCTATGGGGAGAGTAGATATCTAGCTGACTTATTTTCAATCTAGGTGTAGTTATTTTCATAAACACGATGACTCAGTTATATATATATATATATGTATATATATATATATAATTATTTATGTATATGTATGTTTTTGTTTATATATATATATTTGTATCGCTATCCTAGAGTATAGTTTTCCCTATATACACAGTTGTTCGCTATTTCTCTCCTACAGTTTAATAGATGATGGGGGTTCTTTCAAGTATAGGATAGCAAATTTTTCATTCAGCCATAATCTACATGGATCGTCTAGGTCTCTACATTGCCTAACTAAAAATTCATTAGTATGTCCGTATATAAAAAACGAGGTAACCACAACTCTTTGCATAAGCCTGACGAGTTCTCACAAGAATGAAACGCGGAATATTATATGTAGCTTAATTACCATAAATATTCTTATTACTTACTAATTCGCTCTATCTATATACGCATCTATGTTGAAGTAAATACTGAAAATGTACGCATAAAATTATATTTTTATATATGCATTTATGTTATGAAATTAAATATATATATATATATATATATATATATATATATATATATATATAACTACTTCATTTACTCACATAAATTTAATATACGAAAGTATAGATTTATGCGTAAACTTTACGTATTTACTTCAAAAGTGCTCAATACGTAGGTAGAGCTAGTTAGTAATTTATAAAATATATATGGCGATTAAGCTACACTGACTATTCTGCATTTCATCCACTATAGGATTCGTCAGGCTTATGCGCGAATTCTGTGGTTATTTCTTGTTTTATATATGTTGAGGATTTCTGGTTAGCCAATCAGCTTTCATGAAAAATTTGCTATCCTGTACTTTAAAGAACCCCAAAATCTATTAAACTGTAGACGAGAAATAGCAAACAACTGTGTTCACAAAATAAAACTTACTCTAGGATAGCGATACAAAATAGCTTTAAAATTAACAATAGAAAAAAACAAATAAATAAATTAAACAAACATGAATATACATAAACGACCTCACACATATGTATATATATATATGTATATATATATATGTATATATATATGTGCATGTATGTGTGTAAACATAGGTATATTTATATATATATAAAAAAAAGGAAAACGTCTACCTTAAACACTAACCTAGTTCTAAAACAGATCCTTTGTTCGATAAAATGCATGCCCATTGGCTGATAGGAAGGGGCGCGGTGGATACTAGAAAGCTGATTGGCTAACTAAAAATCCTCAACATATATAAAAACAAGAAACAACCACAGAATTCGCGCATAAGCCTGACGAATCCTATAGTGGATGAAACGCAGAATATTCAGTGTAGCTTAATCGCCATATATATTTTATAAATTACTATATATATATATATATATATATATATATATATATATATATATATATATATATATATACTAGCAAAAGTACCCGTCGTTTACTGGGTTCAAAAACAGCCTACAGAAAATGGACTCTGATTTATGAAAGTATGATAAGTTATGAAAAGGAAGGATTGTAAAGAGATAGCTTCTAATTTGGGGATATCAAAACCAAAGTCACTGTTGGGTTGACTTCGGTTAATTTCGACGCTTTTGACTTTCAATCATGGAGACATCGACTAAGATGTCAGATTTTCTTTCACTTTCTTTTCTGCGTTCACGGCACGGATTCAAGCCTGCCTGCCTACTACCACTTTTTTTTTCTTTTTTGCTCAACACTCATCTACAAACACCCGAGCAACGCCGGGAACCCAGGCTAGCTCCAAAGTAAATAAATAAACAAATAGGAAGAAACAAATATCGGATATATCATAACTCTCTGAGCTCGATAGAAAGATTTTCGAGTTCGACAAGATAAACCTGGAGATTACATCGGCCGAAACGTTGCGGAAATAACTCTCAAGATAAAAACAGTAGCATTATTATATAATACAAAAATAAATAATACAAAAAAACTGATAAGTTATCAATTAAAAACATCTCCTTTCATAACGGATTCTGTGCATGTACATCTTTTCTTTTTATGTGCATATGTACGTGCACGCCTCTACATCGATTGCACGCGCATGTGTGCACGTAAACACGTTTCAGAACATAACCCTTGAGCTATGTGCGTGACGTCTATGCTAAGATTAAAATAAAAAAGGAAAAAGAACACACGAAAAAAAAAATCAAGCGACTGCGTTTTAATTGTAGCCATTTTTTAATAGTTGAGAAATTTCATTTAATCATTTTACTATTTTCTCTTCTTTTTTTTTTCATTCTTTGCATTTCGATTTATTTGTTAATTTGAAATGATTAAAATGATAATAACACTAATAAGAAGAATGATGACGGGGCTTTTGTTTATTTTGGCCGCCATCAGGGAGGGAGGGGGGCAACATCAGGCGAAGGGAATACACATTTTTACCCTTCAATTAAGAAGAGTGCCACCAATATGGCGAGCACAATCTCCCTGATTGAAATGCTATTGTAAAGATAATTCGAGGGAAGATTAAAACAACGTAACAGGAACACAGCGTTTTTTTTTTTCGTTTTTTTTTTTTTCGGTTTTTGCAAAAAGCTAAGAAAATCTGTATCATGATCATGACAACAATGAAAAGAACATGACTGACAATTTTTCAAAACTTTTCCTTCAATGAAAATTATACATCACTACTATTTTGTTGTTGTTTTATATTTGTTTTACTTTTATTATTATTATTATTATTATTATTATTATTATTACTCCTCCTACTACTACTACTACTACTACTACTACTACTACTACTACTACTACAACTTTACTCACTAGTTTTCACACATTTCATTATCAGGGATTGCTCTCTGGCAATAACAAGTGGCGTTCTGTGGAATCTGAGTGACAACTCGTCTCCCCATATTTCCAGCACACGCCGCCTTTTTCAATAATTTTACCATTGAGTTCTTGATGGCACCGACATCTCTAAATTCAAAGTGATAATGTGACATCTGAATCGATAAGTGATCCCTACGAACGCTAAAAAAAGCAAATGACTATAATTGCTACTCTCTTTCTCCACGTTGTTTGAATTCACTTTCCTATTCACTCCCCAAAGCAAGGAAGTTTTTACAGGAACGTGTGAACTCAAACTATTTTCAATTAATGTAAAATAAAGCACACCCATATGAAATGCCATGCTACTACATATACACACACGTATGTTACATACATGCACATATTATTCCCACTATGAACATATTGATCTGAGACTACTTACTCAGATTTCTTTACCAAACATGCGTTTGCGCTATGAACATATTTATGATCGAAAATAACTTTTTATATTCTTAGTTCTTATATAAAAATATTTTGTTATAAAATTTCGTTTTTCTCAAAATTTTCATTTACTAAACTTTATTTATGTTTTGAATGGCCCTTGCTACTTGGTGACCCTCTATTCTCTTAATGTTTCATTTATTTCTATTTTTATTATGCATATCTGTATATACACCGTTCATTTTCTTTGCCCATTAAAACATATCTTTTATACCAATTTATATTAAACTAGCAAAGATGCCCGCGCTCTTCGCAGGACTTTGCTGTACACTCGGGTATCCGCTTCATGGGCACACTTCTAGTAAGTTGATATTGTAAGAGCAACTATTGCCTAAGGTGTTTAAATTTTTTTTACTGCCTCTTGAAAAGACTGAAATCCAACCATGAACTGTAAAGCAAGTAGATTATATCAAAGTTGATACTGATATTGTTACACATAAAAATTGAAACAATTACAAAGAAACACAATGGTTTAAATTTGTTTTGTATCACAAGCAAATTTTCTTATCAAAGATGTAGGTCACTTTATGAGATCACATAGTAAATTTTTCATGGAAGTAAATTTCAACTCGATGCTTAAATCTTATCTAACACATTCAACACTTAAAACGTACTACAATCATATTATTTTTTATCATATCCTTTTCTATAATTTTTCATTGAAGAGTCTTATGGTAAACTACATTTCTGCTGCTTTGATTTGGGGGCCAGAATGTAGCACATGTTTAAAATCAAATGTCTTATTTTTGCTTCAAGCGTATGTTTACCTTTTGTTTTAAAGAAAGGAAACTTTCAATTTCTTTAATAAAAAAAAAATTACCAAAGAAACGGATCACCCCAACAAAAACGTATTTATTAATTTATGCAATCGTTTGTATTTGTTTAGGCCATATACGTTTGAAGTTTGTAGTTTCTTAATCACCTTTTCATGAATAATGTTAAAAAACCAAAATATCTGTTGCGGCTCGAATTTTTCTTTATATTCGGTATTGTTGATTCAACTTCTTCCTAAGTGTTAATAGGGATGTCCTGGTATTGTTACTTTGTTGTTGCCTCTGCTGTGCGGGAGAGAATGTGTATAGGTCTATGTGATTTTGCTTCTCGTGTTTGTTGCAGGGTTATGCCAGGAAACAGTGAAAAAAATGTTTGTAGAGCTCGAATTTTTCTTTATATTCGGTATGAAGTCGACAGCTCCGTGTTTATTTTACTGCCGAGTCTGACGAGGAGTTTCGTCATTGTAGTTCACTTGTTTTTCTTTGTTGAAATGTTCGTTTTTTTATCAAATAAAACGCGCATCTTGCTCAAACAATTAATTTAAAAAAGTAGTCACCATGCGTGTTCGTTTCACGTCGGTCGGTCGCCGGTTTGTTGGACTTGTGTTATAGAAGGAAATGCGTGTTCGTCTCACGTTCGAGTGTCACCAATTTGTAGTGGGAGGTGCAAAATAGGAAAAATGAATTGTTTTGAGGAAGAAACGAACAACGCGTTAAATTGAATTAAATGAACTATTATTTATTTTGTGAGGAAACAAATGAAAGAAAAGGGTACAGCACGTGTTTAGTTTGGTGTGCGTCTCTCACTGTTAACTGGTGAGAGGGAAAGTCTATTGTTGTGTGTATATATATATATATATATATATATATATATATATATATATATGAGAGAGAGAGAAAGTCCATCCAGTTCATGGAGATAGAAAACGTGTAAGGTCTACGTACTGTCTGTTGGCTCTTGCCCCACGCATAGTAGCAGGTTACATGAGGCGCGCGCGCCCCGAAACCAGCTCGGAAGGCGAGTCGAAAAAGGCTTAACAGCTCAGCTCTCTTGCTTTTATAGGTGTTTCCGATGGTATTTTGCGCATGTGGGGATTTCCTTCAAAGGAAAAGTGACGTTGCACATATGTGCGTACGTTTGCGTACATGTGTGTACGTTAGCGTGTGTATGTGTATGCACGCGAATGTGGGTGCATGTACGTGAAACTGAATATATCTATGTATGTGTACGTTCGCGCGTATGTTTGTGTGCGCATATGTGTATTACAAGAAAATGGCTTGAGATGTGAACGCGTGTTTTGTGCGAGACTAGAGAGGGGCTCGTACAATACTCCCCTTCCCAGGAAAACAATATACAGTGTATATATATATATATATATATATATATATATATATATATATATATATATATATATATATATATATATAAAGTAATGTTTTGGACAATTGAATTTTCGTCCTGTTTTTTGCTGTTAGTGTAGTTGTTTGAAAAAAAAACGTCAGAAACGGAGTGTGTTCGTTAAAAAAAAGTATTTACTTACGCGTGGAAAAGGCGTTTACTCTTCTTTTTAGGCTGACATTTGTTTTTTGTTTTTTGTTTTGTTTTTCTGTGTGCTGACATGTGCAACACATAGCTTCTCTATATCTCATTCCCTATCTCAGTTGGTTACATTTCCGACACGTTTCCCAGACCAGCACGATCAAAATGCCTAGATCTCTTTCTGACAACGATTTCCAATGACTGTACAACAAATGCCCACAGCCCACTCGGGAATGCTGATCATACAAAAAGGCTGATTGGGAAGCCATCAGGGAGCTCATCAGAGATGCCCCATGGCAAAATATCTTTACTCTTCCAGCGGAACAGTGTGCAAATGAGACAACTGAATGGTTCAAAACTGCTATTGAAGCACATGTTCCCGCACGGAAATACTATAGCAAGCCCCACTCTCCCCAATGGTTTACAGCGTGCGTTCCGCAGATTCAACCGACATAAGTCCAGCTCAAATAAACAGAAGTTTATAGAAGCTATAAATAATTGTAAGAGAGTGATAGACACAGCTAAGACAGATTACTCTGAAACCACCAGAAAGCGCATCGAAGCACAGAAATTAGGAACCCGGGATTTTTGGAAAATCTACAACAGCGTAGTTAATAATGGACAGTCAATTATTCCCCCACTAACAAACAATCATGAGGTTGCTTGCACGGCAACTGACAAGGCTAATCTGCTTGCCAGTCGGTTTGCCTCAAACTCCACACTGAACTCTGTACACCACTCACTCCCTGATTTTCCTCTGCGAACAGACGCCACACTTGACGATTTGAAAATCACCCCTTCTCAGGTACATGCTATTATAAAAAACCTAGACACCTCAAAAGCATGTGGACCAGATCTCATCCCGGCTGTGCTATTAAAAAAATGCTCTACCGAGGTTGCTCCAGTTTTGTCCAAACTTTACAATAAATGCCTTAACGAATCTTGTTTTCCCAACTGCTGGAAAACCGCCTCTGTGGTACCAGTCTTCAAGAATTCTGGTGAAAGAACTGACCCACTAAATTATCGCCCCATTAGCCTCCTCCCGCTTTTCGCCAAAATATTTGAGTCCTTAGTTAATCAAGCCCTAATCCAGCACCTAGCAGCTGCTAAACTCCTGACTGACAAACAATATGGATTCAGGCAAGCCCGTTCAACAGCAGATATTTAACTGTAGTTTCTGAACGTATATACCGTTCATTGGATAAAACAGGGGAGGTTAGAGCGGTGGCCCTTGATATATCTAAGGCTTTTGACAGGGTATGGCACGATGTTCTTCTAAGGAAAATTAGATCATATGGAATCACTGGAAGAATTCATAATGCAATTAAATCCTTCTTAAGTAATAGAAAAATCAAAGTTGTCCTCGGCGGACATACATCCAAACAATATGACATAAATGCGGGAGTACCTCAGGGGTCTATCCTTGGACCTCTATTATTCCTGATATTCATAAACGACCTCCCTGATAATATTGTTTCGGAGATGGGTATATTTGCCGATGACACCACTCTCTATAACAGATATGAGGGGAAAACAAATGAACACATATCCAAGAAAATGGCAGAAACACTAGAGGATGACCTCCAATCCGTAGTGGAATAGGGACAAAAATGGTTGGTCACATTCAATGCTGCTAAGACTAAGCTTGTTTCCTTCAATAACTACAAGAAACCTTTTCTACCACCAATAGCAATGGCCAATAACACATTGCCTGAAAGTACTTCTTTTAAACTCCTCGGCCTAACGTTTACAGGGAATATGAACTGGAATAGATACATTGAGAGCATTGCCAAGGCTGCTGCAAGGAAGGTTGGCTCCCTCTACCGTGCTAGAAAACTACTTACGCCTGCCAGTATCCTATACCTCTATAAGGCAACCATTCGCCCATGTATGGAGTACTGTTGTCACATCTGGGCTGGTGCATCTGCTGCTTGTCTCTCGCTCCTGGACAGGGTTCAAAAAAGAGTCGCCAACCTGATAGGTCCTGAACTGTCATCTAGGCTTCAGCCTCTGTCCCATCGACGAGATGTTGCATCCCTCTGCCTGTTCTACAAATACTTTAATGGGGAATGCTCTGACGAACTGCAAACACTTGTACCTCCCCGACGTAACTACCCCCGACAAACCCGACAAGCTACTAAGTCTCATCCCTTTACAGTAGAGATCCCTAGGTGCAAGAAAGCCTTTTACTCCAATAGTTTCTTCCACAGAACTGCGAGTCTTTGGAACTCCCTTCCGGGATTCTGCTTTCCCAACTGCAATGATATGCAGAAGTTCAAGTGTAATGTTAACAAACATCTTTCTACTCTTCTCCCTTCATAATGACCCCGCTAATTAATTCCCTAATAGTAGCCCCTGCTTCAAAGTGGCTCTGTGCCTTGTTTGGGGTGAAAATTGAATTAAAAAAAAGAAAAAAAGTTGCTTGGATATTGAAGTGAATTGTTCGTTTGGAAGGAAAAATTTTTGTTTGTGTTGCCGTCGTGTGTCCAGTTGACGGTGTCTTCGCATGTAAGTCTGCAGTAGTGTGTGTACATTGTTTGTACGAGCGCTAGTTGCAAATTCGTTCGTGTTAAACGGTAGTGTCCAGTTGCAGGATGTCAACAAAACTTCCAGTTGTGAGTTTATCAGTGTGCATGGTGCATCCTAACTCTTATTGTTGATTCAACTTCTTCCTAAGTGTTAATAGGGATGTCCTAGTATTGTTACTTTGTTGTTGCCTCTGCTGTGCGGGAGAGAATGTGTATAGGTCTATGTGATTTTGCTTCTCGTGTTTGTTGCAGGGTTATGCCAGGAAACCGTGAAAAAATGTTTGTAGAGCTAGAATTTTTCTTTATATTCGGTATAAAATCGACAGCTCCGTGTTTATTTTACTGCCGAGTCTGATGAGGGGTTTCGTCATTGTAGTTCACTTGTTTTTCTTTGTTGAAATGTTCGTTTTTTATCAAATAAAACGCACATCTTGCTCAAGCAATTAATTTAAAAAAGTAGAGTCACCATGCGTGTTCGTTTCACGTCGGTCGGTCGCCGGTTTGTTGGACTTGTGTTATAGAAGGAAATGCGTGTTCGTCTCACGTTCGGGTTTCACCAATTTGTAGTGGGAGGTGCAAAATAGGAAAAATGAATTGTTTTAAGGAAGAAACGAACAACGCGTTAAATTGAATTAAATGAACTATTATTTATTTTGTGAGGAAACAAATGAAAGAAAAGGGTACAGCACGTGTTTAGTTTGGTGTGCGTCTCTCACTGTTGACTGGTGAGAGGGAAAGTCTATTGTTGTATATATACATATATATATATATATATATATATATATATATATATATATATATATATATATAGAGAGAGAGAGAGAGAGAGAGAGAGAGAGAGAGAATCCATCCAGTTCATGGAGATAGAAAACGTGTAAGGTGTACGTACTGTCTGTTGGCTCTTGCCACACGCATAGTAGCAGGTGACGTGAGGCGCGCGCGCCCCGAAACGGGTCCGTTGGTCCGTCAACCGCTCAGCTCGGAAGGCGAGTCGAAAAAGGCTTAACAGCTCAGCTCTCTTGCTTTTATAGGTGTTTCCGGTGGTCTTTTGCGCATGTGTGGATTTCCTTCAAAGGAGAAGTGATGTTGCCCATGTGTGCGTACATGTGTGTACGTTAGCATGTGTGTGTATGCACGTGAATGTGGGTGTATGTATGTGAACGTGAATATATCTATGTGTTTGTTCGTTCGCGCGTATATTTGTGCGCGTATGTGTATGACAAGAAAAATGGCTTGAGATGTGAACTCGTGTTTTCTGCGAGACCAGAACGGGGCTCGTAAATATCATATATGGTAAAAACATTTATATAAAAAATATATGGTAAAACATTTTTTATAAACATTAAAAAAGAAATATGTTTCCCGGGCAATGCTGCATTTAAATACACTTGCTATGGTAAAATTAGTATAATAGATCCTGAATAACACAGAGTAAATTTTCTAAACAAAAGAGTAGCAGATAATGTATGGTAGGATTGTCGTGTGACAAAACAACGTCCCCAGTTTTTTTTTTGTTTCATAATCCCTGATAGTGCGCTATCATAATTATTAGAAATAAACGCGGAGAAGATAATGCCTGTTTTTTATAACCATGTAAAATATATCGTAAACAGACTATATCGTGAAAAGTGTAGTATCTGTTCTAATACTACACTTTTGTTGCCCTATTCTTGGTCAGTAAATAAGAAATCGTTCTAGACAAAGGCTCTTTAAATTTTTGTCCCAATCCAGAGAATTCTATTAGGAGAAGCTGGATTTTGCTCACATTAAAAACCGATCTTGTGTCTGACTATCTCTGCTCTCGTGAGGATGCAAGTAAATGAGGACATTATTTAAAATTATTTTTCTCGATCCCTCGATCACTTCCGTTCAGCAGCTTTTAAAATATAAAAAAATTATTTATTTTGGAGCAGAAGTCATGAATTTATCAATTTATGAAATCGTTTGTATTTGTTTGGGCCATATATGCAGTTTGAAGTTTGTTAATCACTTTTTTCGTAACAAATGTTTTTTTTAAACTTAGGAAATACATCATCGTAACAAATTTCAGTTTATGAAGAATTTATGCAAAAAATATGAGAAAATAAATAACATTGTTTGTATGCGTATTATTCAAAATCAAATAGTTTATTTTTGCTTCAAACGTATGTTTACCTTTTGTTCTAAATAAAGAAAGCCCTGAATTTATTTAATAAACGAAAAATTACCAAATACATGGTTTTAAAACAGAAAGAAACGGATTACCCGCCCCCCCCAAAAAAAAAACTTTTCTTAAAATAAAAATAATTGAAAACAATTTTTTAAAAAATCCCTCCTGTTTTAAATGCAAAATAATAAAATAAAAAATAAAAATAATAAATCAGTTTTAAAGAATATTTCTGAATTAAACCAAATCTATTAGAGCAAAGGGAAATAACTCTCATAGTTTAATATGAGACTTCCGGTTTTAAACGCAACTGTTTTATTTATAATTAAAAATAAATTAAATCAAATATAAATTGAATAAAAAATAAACTAAATCAATAAATTTTAAATAATATTTCTAAATAGTACAATTGAAACAATTCTATTAGAGGAAATAATTGATAAGATCGAGCTAATTATTAAAATGGATTTTCTTTAATGTAATAAGCAAATAAGGTTATGCCATATATAGAAATCACACATAAAATTGAATGTCTAATATTCTTTGATAGAAATAACGGATGTATATATTTCTTGACCAGAGATGTACACACAGATCACCTTTGCAAGAAATAGCCTAAAACGGGTTTATATATTTCTTTGACCACGTGGTACACACACGCACACACACACACACACACACACACACGGGAAGCTACTACTTTATATATTTAGATAATGGTGTAGTTCTTCACCATACACAAAGATGCATTACCGTCTAAATGGGTCAGTAGAGATATGGTTGATGTCTGCCTCCTTCAGTACTGCCAAATGTGTGTGTTTATTTAAAGGGGTGGGGGTGTAGATAATGGAATTTGTGTTAGTTTCGGTTCCATTGGGCTCGTGTAATGCTCTTTCTATATTTTTGTTCTATTTATATTTCAACTGAGCTATAGTTGCTGCATGTTACCTGGGATGGTTTCTACACTCAAGGAATTTCCTTAATATTTAAGTTGTTTCCATCATTGCCGTTCTAAACTTCCATCGATTCCAATTTATTTTGGTCTTTTTTCTAAGTTTTTTGGAACTGTTCCTAGTGTTCCTAAAATTATTTGTGTTTGTAATAATAATAATAATAATAATAATAACAATAATAACAATAATAACAATAATAATTATAACAATAATTATAATAACAATAATAATTATAATAACAATAATAATAACAACAATAACAATAATAATAATATATGATAATAATAGTAGTAGTAATAATAATAATAGTAGTAATAATAATAATAATAATAATAAATAATAATAATAGAAGTAGTAATAATAATAGTAATAATAATAATAATAATAATAATGATAATAATAATAATAATAATAATAATAATAATGATAATAATAATATATAATAATGGTAGTAATAATAATATATAATAATAATAATAATAATAAATAATAATAATAGAAGTAGTAATAATAATAGTAATAATAATAATAATAATAATAAATAATAATAACAATAATAATAATAATAATAATAATAATAATAATAATTATTATTATTATTATTATTATTATTATGATAATGAAATTATTAGTTCTTTATGAAAATCACCCCAAACAAGGCGTGAAGCCACTTAATGCTAACAAGAATGGAAATGATTATCGCAAAGACATAAGATGCCTATAATAATCAGCATACAGGAAGTTCCACAAGGCTGTATTTCTTGGAAAGAAGTCAAAGGAGCTGAAACAAAGGAAGCTGGGAAAAGATTAGACAATTCTGAAGAACGAGTGCCATAAGAGTATATATAAAAGACTGACTAGTAACATCACGTCTCTGTGTAAGAGAGAGAGAGAGAGAGAGAGAGAGGGAGAGAGAGAGAGAGAGAGTTGCAAAGACAAAGAAAGAGTAGAGGGCAATTAAATTATAAATTCGTTTCCGAACCTTATCAAGTACACTATATGGACAGAGATTCACTTTCTATACCACAAAAATCACTGAGCATTTCTGATGTTTCCCTACAATTCGGATGCCAAGAAATAAATGCTTCATCTTTATCAAATAGGCCAATTTTAGATCCGTTGCCAAGGCCGCTGGAAAAATAATGGGATCCTTCTATCGATCCAGTAGATATCCCACTGCTGATGCAATTCTCTATCTATATAAAAGCCAAGGATGGAGTACTGTTTCCACATCTGGGCAGGAGCTGCTAGAAAGAAATATCAGAGTGCAAAATAGACTTCGTAGCCTCGTAGGGGATGCCCTTTCTCTTCCCTGCAAGCTCTTCTCACAAAAAAGATGTTGCGAGTTTGTCTCTTCTTTATCGCTATTTTAATGGCAAGTGCACGACTGCGCTCCAATCTATGGTCCCCCACTCGACAAACTTTCACAAGAAACACTCGTCTAGCAGAAAACACTTTCAGTAATCCCCCCCACTCTTTATCCGTGCCTAAACCTAAAAGTAGATTCCATTAACAAAGCTTTTTTTTCTTAGAACTGCACGCCTATGGAATAGTCTTCAGTTTTCCTGCTTTCCAGCTGACTACAATATGGTTGTCTTCAAGTCTAACGTAAACAAGTTTTTGATGAGCCGTTTCACTTCAATTCTCTACTGTACACTCTTTAACCCTTATCCTCGAGTGACCTCTTGACCTTGATAAGAAATATGTAAAAAAAGATAGATAGTGATGCTGCAATCACAGATAAAACAGGAGAAATGTAAGATTAAAAAACACATTTCAAGTCTACAGTCTATAAAGATGCTCGGGAAGTACATACGTTCAGTCTATTTTAGCTTTTATCTTTTCCATCGAAATTGCATCTTTATTTAAGTAAAACATATATTTATTTAGAATTTAAATGTTATCACGTTTTTTTTTTTTTAAATTTGCAAATGTAAACAGCAAGGTAATATCGGAGGATAGGAGTTCTAGAGAGAAATATCCGAGGATACGGAGCGATGGAATATTTACGAGAGCCATGGAGTTAATCGTTTTGTGTCTTATGTAATATGGAACATAAACAGCAATTATAAATAACATCAAACAAAACATAACTAATTCTAATGAAATTATAACATGCCCTATTCGACTAGAAAACACAATAAGTCGCAGAAATTATGAACTTTTCGATTATCTATAATAGCATAGTTAACAATGAACAATCAACAGTTCCTCCACTATCTAATCACCATGATGTCACCGGCACGACAACTGATAATGGTGAACTACTTGAACTCCACACACCACTTCCTGTTGAACTTCTTACTGCTGACTACACCTACACTAGATCATCTAACTATTAACACTTTCAATGTATTTGATATCATAAAAAATCTTGTTGATCGGATTTTATTTCTGCTATAGTAATAAAAAAATGCTCTGCTGAGCTGTCCCCTGTTTTTTCCAAACTCTATGATAAATGCCTTGCTGAATGTTGCTTCTCTAATAGTGCAAAATTCTTTTGTGTGATACGAATGCCCGCATAACTCGAACTACTATGATGTCATTTGCATGGCAATGGATACCTTAACCTCTACCGTTGATTCCACAAACCACTCCCTCTCTAAATTTCCTACTATAGACAGAAATTCAGTTGATGGTCTGATCATCGCCTTCCCCATTTGCTGGATATCTTAAAAACCTTGACACTGTCAAGATACGTGGGCTTGATCTCTTTGTTTTAATTGACATCATCATCATCATCATCATCATCATCATCATCATCATCATCATCATCTTAATGGTAATTGTTATTAACATTGTCAGAATCATCATTATCTGCATCATCATAATCAACTACCTCATCATCGACAACAATAATCCTCCTAATCATCTTTAACATAATCATCATCAGCAGCAGTGAGGTGACGGTGACTTAGTGGTAAACTGTGTGGATTGACAACTTGGGTGTGCCAAGTTTGAACCCGATTCGTTCTATAAAAAACACTTTCAATTAGGAACCCAATATACTTCTCCAAAAAATTCTTAATAGAAAGATATCTGGGAAACGAATGCCAACAAAATTATAGTAAAGAATGATGCCCCCCTCCTCAACAACAACAACAACAACAACAAACATCAGCAGCAGCATACTTATCATGAGCAGAACCCTAAAACCTTAACCCTAAATCTTCTATCTCGGCAATCGTCTTTCAAGTTCTACATTGTCTCTTTCTTCTTAATCATCATCATCATCATCATCATCATCATCATCATCATCATCACGTTAAGGCTAACTCTTTTGTACACCTTCATCCTATTCTTTACATTCTCTTCGTATTCCTCTCACATATAATCATTAATATCATTCTAACCTTAAGCATGATTCTTGTCCCTAACCTCTTCCTTCTCTCTCTCTCTCTCTCTCTCTCTCTCTCTCTCTCTCTCTCTCTCCCTTCTGTCTCTCCACTTTCTCTGCCTTCCATCTTGAATTTCCCTTTTTTCCTCCTCGCATTTCTTCATATCCTCTCACTATACCTCTCTCCCGTCACCATTAACCTTTCACACGTCGTCATTTTAACGGGTAATTCTTATTCTTACCCTTCTCCTTCCCCCATCTTCTCCTCTCCCATCTTTCTTTCGGCAGCTCCTCCTCTATTCTCTCATTCTATCATTTAAATCCTTTTTCATCATCATCATCATCATCAATATTTAAAATCAACCCGTAACCCATCTTCCTCTTTCTCTTCCTTATCATGTCTCACCTCCTGCTAACCATCCTTAACTTTCCCTATTAATGTTTTATTTCATTTTTTTCTTTCGACCATCTTTTAAATTTAATCTCCATATTGAATTTTTAAATAGCATCTTTATGTGACCTTTGTTGTTGTCTATTTTTTTTTTTTACCAGAAGGATTTTTATACAGAATTTTGTTTTTATCAAGTATTCTCTCCTTTTTTTTTCTAAATTACAACGACCGATTATTTTTAGCTTTAGTCTTTGTCCTTCCGCGGAGATCTTGCATGACGTTCATGTAATAATTGTCACCACGGAAAAAAGCTTCAAATTTACAAAAAAAAAAAAAAAAAGACAAAAAAACATGGAAACAGAAAAACAAAAAAAATCTCAAATCAATCTGTGTGCTTTTATTTTCTTTATATATAAAGTTAGGTATGTTTGTATGTTTATAGACACAAGCAAAAATATTTTCCTAATATGTATTACAAACGAACATCTACGACACTACCTTTTCTCTAAAAAAGGAAGCGTAGTATAGTATATATAAGTATCCTACGAGGATGGTAGGATAGTATATATAGACTAGCAAAATACCCGTGCTTTGCATTGGACTTTGCTGTATGCTCGGGTATCCGCAATACGTCATCATACCAAGTTTGGTAATGATCGGTCTAAGGGTGTGGACTGTAGGAGAGTATATATACATAGACTATGACCGTTACCTTTGACCGTAACCTTGAAAAATTGTGTGCACCATCCCTAGGTGGAGGACCATAATCATGCCAAATTTGATCATGATCGGTCTAAGCCACTTCAGCAAAGAAGGAGATGGTAATCCCTGGAATGATCTTATTATGACAAAAGAACAGATTCTAAGTTACTCCCCCATGCACACACACACACACACGCACACACACACACACACACACACAAATGAGGTAATGTTATATAATGGTAACTGCATTATCTCAGGCTTTTTCTTGATTCCAATTTTTCCAATTTTTTATACATTATTATCATATATTATAATATATTATTATATAATTTTTGATATATCATTATTATTATTATTAATATTATATTATTATTATTATTATTAATAGTATTATTATTATTTATTTATTTATTTACTAGCAAGGATAGAATGATGATCAGAAAATTTTCCACATTGCCATATTTTCATTGAAATCATTGAAATCAGTGAAATCATGTATGTTCACGGTGTATCAGGAGGGAGCTTTACATGCCTATCCAGAGATTATGTTTGCTACAGATGTCTGGGTGCTGCATGCCCAATCTATGGTCAAACAGTGATATTTGTGGATGTATATGGCACCCCACTTGGCGTTGAAGTTATCTTCTGCTGTCACGAGTGATACGTTGAAGCTTGGTGGCTGGTGCGACTGTGCTATTTCCTTGTTGCTATTGCCAATCTTTACCTCTAGGCATATTTATTTCAGGACCCAGAACAAGATCTTTCAGACCTGTTTTCGTTCCGCCATTTCGCATGGCAATGGAACATGAGTTAAAAATCCTTCTGATTTGCAACATCTTCAGTTTGCCAAGAACAGGTGAATGCATAGCAGTAAACAAAATGGAAAAAAAAATCAAGCTGCCAAAATTTTGGTATTGGTGGGATTTTAACTGCACTACATACTTGGCGTATACAGCATAATCACGATGACACACCGGTTCTCGCCAGATCCCTGAAGTTAAGCAACATTGAAACTGGTTAGTACCAGATGGGTGACCATTTGCGAATTCTAGGCGCTGTATGTGCTCTCTGTTCATCTCAGCATTGTTTCCAGTCATCTTGTACCTCAACCTGCTACTGGTATGCAACAATGTTGTTTTTTTTTACATAGTCGTCACCACTTATCAAGGCCGATAGGCCACTCAAGGATAAGGGTTAAAGAGTGTAGAGTAGTCAAAAGGACAATATAGTAATCAATAGTAATGGAAGTTCGGCAAATTTGTTAACTTAAGTGGAACGACTCATCAGAAATTTGTTCACGTTGGACTTGAAGACAACCATATTATAGAAAGTTGGAAAGCAGGAAAACGGAAGACAATTCCACAGGCGTGCAGTTCTAAGAAAGAAGCTTTGATCATGGAATCTATGTTTAGGTTTAGGTACAGATAAAGAGTGGGGAACATTATTGATAATGTTTTCAGCTAGTCTAGTATTTCTTGTGAAAGTTTGGCGAGGGGGGGGGACCATAAATTGAAGCTCAGTCGAACACTTTCCATGAAAATAACGATAAAGAAGAGACAAACTCGCAACATCTCTTCTGTGAGATAGAGGTTGCAGCGAAGAGAAAAGGACATCTCCCACCAGGCCACGAAGTCTATTTTGAACCCTATCAAGGCAGGACAAGTCTTTTCTAGCAGCTCCACGTTGACAGGAGAGGCGTGGTTGGAGACCTGTGCAACTCTTGCCACACAAATTTCACCTGCCGGCACCCTTACAATGGGTCTCCATAGTCTGTCAAGACTGATGGAAATCACACACAGACATACTTGGTGTCTCAGGTGGTTTGTCCAGGTACAGCATGTCATAGCTTCAATATCACATATGGATACCCTAGGCATGAGGGTACGATATAGACCCAGGGACACCTGTCTTGATTCTTTACAAATGACTTAATTGCTTGCTACATGACTGATATCAACATGTCGGATCAGACCGCATGAGACGTTGCTGGTATTGTTTACTCTGGTGTTGGTGATACTTGTAGCACCTAAAATAGCAAAACCAGGTGATAATAAATGTACGTATATATGTATATTTTGACCTATTTTTGACCCCTAAAAACTATTTTAACTGGTAAAAGACCCACAAAAGAACAGTCTGTAAAATTCCAATCATTTTGAGGCCCTAGCGCTACACTGCGATTTTTAGTTTTGGAGGAGATAGAGTTTGAAAATATGGAGACGGACAGAAAGACATATAGTCCTTTATATATTAGCTTAGCAGGGGGAAAGCGCCTGGCTTTGCCCGAGCGTAAAATACGCTTAAATATGATATTTTAACTTGCCCAGATTATTACAGAGTCGTGATTTCAAAAGTAAAATAAAGTATTTGGGTGCCATTAGTTAGAATCGAAACCAAAACAGAAACGTTTAAAGCTGATGACGTTACCACATTGATACGTGATATGCATATGAAGTGAATAAAAATTAAAAATAAACTAAGATGAATGTCCCAAATGTATAACGATTTATTCAATTTTGACCCATCTTGCTGCCCAACTCCCCACCTAGTACTCCTATAGTCTGTGTCCCTAATAGTAGCCCCCCTACATCAAAGTGGCAATGTGCCTTGTTTAGGGTGAAAATGTAAAAAAAAAAAAAAAAAAAAAAATTGATCCCTTAACAACTATTTTAACCGGCTAAAAACCCATAAAAGAATGGTCCGTAAAAAATTCCAATCATTTGACGCCCCTAGTACCGCTCTGCGACTTTTAGTTTGAAAATATGGAGAAAGATAGACAGACAGACATATCGCCTTTTATATATTAGATGTATGCATGTATGTCAGAAGCAATATAATGTCTGTGGAATGTAACTGTGATTATTTTGATAATATCAAGGTTGAAAGAAAACTGGGAATATAGATATTTATTCTTTGCCTTTTGAGGTGTATGGGTTGGAAATGTGTGAAGAAAATCAATTTTAAGGATTATGGTCACCGATCGAGAGAGAACTGAGGGGAAGGAATAGTGTTAGACTTGAGATTAAAGTGAACGGACGTTCTGCCTTCTTTTCCATTCACCTGGGACTGGGGAGCTGACTGTATATGTTTAGTTAAGTGTACCAAGAGAATGTTGTCATTTCACCATAATAAAATGTAAGCTGTATAAAAAAAGACTTCCTTGTTTCGAACTTTTATTTTTTCTGAAAGAGATGTCGATTTCAAACGACTTTTGTGTTTTGGTATCAGTAAAAGAACAGTGCATGATCTATCTAAACTAAGCTTGTCGCAAGTGTTCATCATAGCTATCTCTTGAATCGCTGAAAATTTTTGATATTTTACACAACTTGATTTAACTGTATAAATATGAGTTTCACTTAATTAAAATGTACTTGAGGTTTGTTTGAATCGTTTCATGCTTCAAAGAGTGGAAATCATGAAAGGAGATTTTATAAAAAAAATCTACAAAGATTTATGGAAAGAGATTTTATAAAAATGGAAAATGATTTATAAAAAATAAAAACAAAACAAGAAAAAGTAATTTAATAACAAAATTCTTTAAATGGAAATTTTTTTTTTTTAAATTAAGAAAACCGACTTTCTTTAATCCTTTTGATTTCTTTATCGAAAACCTGTGTAATATTTGCCATAATTAATAGAGTAAATATGGAACAATAAAGTTGATATAATTTAATTAAACAGAAGTGCGTAATTGATCTGATGGATACCGTCACGGATGACCGTCTTGATCTTGTTCCTCCTCCTTCTTTTCTTTCTCTTTCTCCTTTTCTTCGTTGTTGTTCTTCTTCATGTGCCCAACCTTGCGTTTATTGTTGTTGTTGTTGTTGTTGTTGTTGCTGTTGTTATATATTTTTCAATTTTTTATTATTTTTATTTTTAACGAATACATACATTATAGCTGTTGTTGATGTTGTTGGTTTTCTTCTTCTTCTTCTTCTTCTTCTTCTTCTTCTTCTTCTTCGTTTTTGTCGTCGTCATCCTTATCTATCAGCATGTCATTTCTACATCAGATGTAAGGTCCACGATAACTATAATGGCATAAAATGATTTTCACCATGAAATTTCATTTGTTACGAATCTTTTTTTCCAAATTTGAGATATTATTTATCTGAGACTTTGCTCTTTCTAACGGTACCAGGTTTGTGCTCATTTGATGGGGATAACAAAAGTTTTTAGTGGACATACAAACATACATACATACACGCTAACAGACAGGTGAGATTTATATAATAGATGTCCGTCTCGACGTGTCATTTCTGGAGGTAATTTCTGCAACAGTGTCACCTGATTATCTGATTATGTTGATTGATTTCCCCACTCTGATTTGTATGGGTCGAAATCTTCCTTTGATTCCAATTTCTTTCAGTTTATTTTTTCATTTTTATGGTGGGGGGTTTACATTTATTGCCTCTACAATTCTTGGCATTATCTTCCTTTCTTATCTTCTTTTCAGCTCTTTGAAAAGCCTATCGACTGTCCCAGCTGACTATTCAGTGAATCAGAATTCGCTCTATGATCAGCTGGGACAGTGAAATCTATTATTTTGCAGTTTTTTTCCTTCTTGTTGACTATTAACACACCATTAGCATGTCATTTAAGACAACTTTTAACAGCATGAAATGCATTTTTACCGTAAAATAAGCCTCAAGACAAAGATACATGCTATGAGAGCCTATGTATGGTCCATTCTTCTATACGGATGCAAATACTGGACCTTAACCAAGGACACAGAACAGCGACTCGAAGCAGTGAAGATGTAGTTCATTCTAAGAATCATGAAAGTCTCATGGACAAAAGAAAAATGCAGAAGTAATGGACATTGCTGGATACAAGAGATCCCTTCTCAATACCATCAGAGAAAGACAACTAAAATTTTTCGGGCATATAATCAGGGCAGACGGACTAGAGAACCTGTTATGGAGTGGCAAAATATGCGGAAACAAGAACAGAGTAATACGACACACAAAATTCAGAGACAGTTTAAACAAATTTGCAACGAATAAAGAGAGCACCAACAATAATCTCATGAGAAAGACCGAGGACAGGGAAGAATGGAGAGCCATGATCATCGATGTCTGCAAGACCAGACCAGACACTTGAAGAAGAAGAAGAAGAAGAAGAAGAAGAAGAAGAAGAAGCATGTCATTTATTACTATGTTTTTTCACTAAGATCTATCACACAGGCCAGCATAAAAAATTACTCACTGATAATATCCAGTTGTGTTCCCTGGAGTCTGGGTGACAACAAGTTTCTCCAGGTTTCCAGTGCTCTCCATCTCTTTCCATAACCATTGTAAATGACTTGATTTTACCATTAGTCGCCCCAAGGTCCCAGTACGTTTTGGCACTTATCCAGTGAAGGTTTGGTTGGTGCTCTTCCTCCTTGGTCATTCCATCTTCCTTGACCCTGTATGACTCATTTGTGTGGTATCAGCCGAGGTTTGGGTTAAGGGGGTTCAGATCATCACATTTCTTGCAGTTTCAGTTACTTTGGGTTCATATGATGTTTCTGCTATGTTTTTGTTTTATGTCTCTTGCAGTTTACATGCGGCTATTTAGTGTTTGTAGTTTATGCATTCGAGGGTTTTCCTTAAGATTTCAGCTGGTTTCATCATTACCGTGCGTTGATTAATGTCGGTTTTCACCTTGATTTCAATTTCTCCAATTTTTTTTTTATCCAGGTGTATATTATTATTATTATTATTATTATTATTATTATTATTATTATTATTATTATTATTATTATTATTATTATTATTATTATTATTATTATCTAAATATTAATTTACTTGTCCAACATCTGGTGTCACAAAAAACCATCATCATCGCAAACATTAATTAATGAGGAACGTATTACCTCCCCTTTTTAGTCACTCTTGATCAGTAAAAATCCTTAAAACCATTTCCTCTCCAAAAATTTTCAAAACAACAAAATACATGGCTGCTGTCTGTTTACGGTTTCAAATTGGCTAATTTTATTTTATAATTTTTTAAAAGGTCATGTTGAGAGGAAACTGTACATTTTTTTTATTATAGATTCTTTTCAAAATCTTTAAAAATTGTGCAACATTTGTTTCTTTATAATTTATATAAAAATTAATCAGAAAAAAAAACAAAAACACAATGTGTTATGAGTTGAATTGTCGTTGGAAAAAATATAATTTTTTAAAATTAATTATTTTTAGCTTTAAAAGGTTAAAAAGGAATTGACTAAAAAAATGGCTTTAAATTCGTTATTTGTTTCATTTTATTTTTTATTCATTTTATTTATCAGGTATTTTTTTAAATTTTCAGCTATCGTGGAATTTCCATGGGTTCTGCTAGTTATTTATTATTATTATTATTATTATTATTATTGTTATTGTTATTATTATTGTTGTTGTTGTTGTTATTATTATTATTGTTATTATTATTATTATTATTGTTATTATTATTTTTATTATTATTGTTATTGTTGTTATTATTGTTATTATTATTATTATTGTTATTATTATTGTTATTATTATTATTGTTGTTATTATTATTATTATTATTATTATTGCTAACTTAGAGTCTACATGTAAGTCTTTAGTTAATAAAAATAGCAATGTTTCCTGAAATTTCTACTGTACACACTTTAACCCTTATCCTCGAGTGGCCTCTTGGCTGTGATAAATGATGATGCCTATGTGTAAAAAAACAAAACAAAAAAACAACTTTTATCGCTATGTTCCTTGTGATAACAGCGGATGAATTTCTATAGCATCGGAGTAGCAATCAGAATTCCAGTACTCTTCATGCCGTTTCCATTAAGCACTATCTCTCCTTGCTCTTTTCCATCCTCCCAGACGCTCTACGAAAATTTTCTATTATACCAACCATTGTTGATGCGTCTGTGATTCCTTTTTGCTGACCAGTGTGAATTATCACTTATCTGTATCCAACATTATTTGGAATTACCATTTACATGGATCCTGTTGAAATAATTATTCGTGATACGCATTCAGCCATTGTTATATAATGATGCAAAACTTCCTTTTTGTTGCAATGAAATAGCTACAAACAATGCCCTGACTCCTCGGCACGACTGTGAGCAAACATGGCATCCACTTTAAACACAGCTTCTACATAGATTAATGTTCGTTAAAAATAAGGAATATACTCTCGTCTGCTAACTTATACAACTTTAGCTTATGATCCACCAAATTTGGTAGCTTTTAAATTTTTTTTTCAGAAATATCTGCCAAAAACTGAATAAAGTCGAGTTTTGTTTTCTTCATTTCGATTATTCAAACTACTGTTCTCATTTTCAATGGTCATCTCATAATATTTCTGCCGATGTAATCTTGGACTTTCTTCAACTGCATCTTGATGAACGCTGCAAATCTTTCCGTGAAACTTGGGAATCTGTATGGAATTTCGAACAGAACTCTTTAGAAAGATTCCCGAGTTCAACAAGACACACCTAAAGAAGGCCAGAGTTTATATTGGCCGAAACACTCAAAATGAGAACAGTAGTCCGAATAATCCATATAATGCAAATTATAAATCCTCATCTAAAAAATTTCAGGAAAAATTCACGTTATGTCTAAAAATTGATTTTTTTTTAGTCAGGCCCACGACTTATTGAGTGACATGAACATGTTTGTCTACTTCTAAGTCTGTCCCTTTGTTCAGATTATTTTATCAAAAACATCGATTGATCATAGTCGATGGTGATCCAAAGGCTCCCTTTCCATTGGCTACTACACAAATATGAAGGAGAGAGTGTCATTTCTTTCACTTTTTATATTAATTGTATTCCTGCAGTAATGTGTTTAGCATTCCAGCAGTAATGTGTTTAGCAAGGTATACCTCAAGAAGGTCGCAGATTATATCGGCACAAAACATTGTGAGGATAACACTCAAGATAAAACAGTAGTCTGAACTAGTGTTATTCTTTTTGAAACATACCTTGCCGACTGGTGGGATCTCCAGTAGATATCTCACAGCTGATGCAATTCTCTACCTGTATAAGAACCAAGTATATCCAAGGATGGAGTACTGTTGCCACATATGGGCAGGAGCAGTTAGCAGCAGCTTATCCTGCCTTGACAAAGTTCAAAATAGACTTTGTAGCTAATGGAGAACGCCCTTTTTTCTTTCCTGCAACAGAAGAGACATTGTGAGTCTGCCTCCACTTTTTCGTTTTCTTCATGGCAAGTGTTCGTCTTAACTCTAATCTATGGTCCCCCTTGGCCTGACATTTGCGAAAAACACTCGTCTCGCTAAAACCACTACCAATAATGCCCATACCTCTTTATCTGTGCCTAAACCTAAATGTAAATTCCATGAACAAAGTTTCTTTCTTAGAACTGCACACCTGTGGAACTCTGTTCCGTTTTCCTACTTTCAAACTGGCTACAATATGTTTGTCTTCAAGTTCAATGTGAACAAGTTCTGGATGGGCCATCTCCTCTCCTTAAGAAATTCAATTTACCAAATTTCCATTACTAACGATTGCTACATTTTCCCATTGACTACAGTATACTTATTAACCCTTATCCTCAAGTGGCCTCAGGGCCTTGATAAGTGATGATTCCTTTGTAAATAAGAAAACCCTGGAATCTTCCTGTTGAACTAGAGAACTTTCACAGAATTTTGAACAGACTTATTATTTAATCTACAAGGACCCATGGCATAATGGATAAAGTACTAGATAAAACTTAGTTCTAAGTAATACTCTTTTAGAGGTTGAAGGTTCAAGCCTCAGTATAGGCGATACTAAGAATACAAGTGTGATAATGTCTGATCAAAACAAGAGCATGCTACTCACGTAGATTAAATAAATGGTTCCATTCGAAATTCCTTAGTTTTAGAAAATACACCCGAAGAAGGTCGGAGGTTACATTGGTCGAAACATTGAGAACAGTAGTTTGAATAATCCAATTTTCATTTACAAAATTCAGACACATTACCCTTCTCCTTATGGTGCTGTGTGTTTAGCAAGAAAGTATCAAGTATTTTTTTTTAAAGTGCTGCTATCACTTTGGCAAGGATTGAACCTTGATCTCACGACCCATTAGCAAATACTAAATGGGCCGAATGTTCTTTTTATATAATAATTACTATATGTTTCGTTTTTTTTTTTTTTACATCAATGTTTCCTTTTTAAAAACTAATGTCAAGAATACATTATTGGTTTATCTTCATTCGATAAAAATTCTTGACCTTTGACCTAATTGGATTCAGTCGTGTGAAAATGATTTTCTTTTTATTCAACATATTTGAAGTTTCTCTGATTTTTTTTTTTTCGTTTTTAAGTGTTAGATATTTTGAAGAACTATTATTAAAATATTTTAACAAGATAAATAAACTTTAGATTAAAAGACAAAAAATCCATTTTTTACAGAAAAAAAATGTTGATAAAAGTTTAAACAAACAAATTTATTTAGATAGTTATTTCTCGATGTAAGCGGTGTGTTTATTTGATTTAGAAATGCAAAGAATACCATAAAATACAGAATATTTTTGATAAACATTTATTGATTTAATAATTAAAAACAATCAACTTTCGAATGATATACGTCTTCCTCAGGCATGGGATCGGTTTGTGTTTTTCCTTTTTCTTTCCTTGATATACGGTAAAGCTAGAAAACTAAAGTCTTTGTGATCTTAAACAGTGACTTTTTTTAAAATGATCTAATCAGGTAGTGTGAAATGAACTAGATATATTTTTTCGTCGATGTATTGTTCTCTAATGTGCGAAGCAAATTTGTAAGCTAAGAAACCAACACAAAAACACTTATTTATTTAAACCTTTAAAATCAGCCAATTATCAACGATATGCATTTTCATCAGGCATGGAAACAGTTTTGCTTTTTTTCTTTTTCCTTCCTTGTGACATGGTGTCACTAGATAAGCAATGTGTGGTTTTCAATGATTTTTTAAAAATGTTCTGATCAGGAGAAATGCGGGTGCTTCTTCGTTATCAAAGCAAAATTCGAAATTCGAAATATTGAATTTCAATTAAAACCAATGGTGTCTACTAGTGATGGGACGATTCCAATATTTTTCCCGATTCTGATACAATTACTGATTCTGTACTAAATTCGAGATTCCGATTCTTTAGAAATCTCGAACTATTTAATTATAAAAGTGTTATTTTGTCCTGATTACCATAAAAATGTGCCTACATTTTCTCAAACGTAAAAACACACTTGTGAGCGGGTGGTCTAGAGATTTTAGCGTTACTGAAAGTTTAAATCAATAAATATTTATTATTTTATTATTACTACAACCAGTGGAAGATGTTTCTGAAATTAAAATCAAATAAAAAAGATAATTTAAGGAATCGGTTTTGGCATTGGAAAATAAGCTCAAATTTTTCTGATTCCGATACCCCTAAAATTCCAATGTTTCCAATTCCCGACTCGATTTCGATTAATTGTCCCAACACTAGTATCTACTAAATTCTCATGCCACAGTAATAAACATATCCAAAAATTACGGAAAATGATATGGTAAAAAATTAATTATTAATGAACATAGTTTTCGAAGACGGTTAGCGAAAGTCGAATTTTGTTAAAAAAGAAACCAGCGAGTTCCACTCGTAACAAGGGAGGAAATAATTTTCTGAAATCTTAGGTCAATTTAGCAAAACTCAATTTTCGCAAATTGTCATTAAAAACATTTCATCAATAATCAATTTTCTATCTTATCGTTTTTTGTAAGTTTTTGATATGTTTATCACTGCGACATGTATAAATAGATACCATTGGTTTTATTTATAATTCGGTACTTAAATTTTCGAATTTCGCTCAAATAGCAAAGAAGCACTTGCATTTCTCCTGATTAGAACATTAGAAAAAAAAATGTTCATTGAAAAAACACACTTTGCTTTTCTAGTAAAACCAAGCCACAAGAAAGGAAATAGGAAAAAAAACTGTATTCATGCCACAAGAAAGGAAACAGAAAAAAACTGTTTTCATGCCACAAGAAAGGAAATAGAAAAAAACTGTTTTCATGCCACAAGAAAGGAAATAGAAAAAAACTGTTTTCATGCCACAAGAAAGGAAATAGAAAAAAACTGTTTTCATGCCACAAGAAAGGAAATGGAAAAAAAACTGTATTCATGCCACAAGAAAGGAAATAGAAAAAAAAACTGTATTCATGCCACAAGAAAGGAAACAGAAAAAAACTGTTTTCATGCCACAAGAAAGGAAACAGAAAAAAACTGTTTTCATGCCACAAGAAAGGAAATAGAAAAAAAACTGTTTTCATGCCACAAGAAAGGAAATGGAAAAAAAAACTGTATTCATGCCACAAGAAAGGAAATAGAAAAAAAACTGTATTCATGCCACAAGAAAGGAAATAGGAAAAAACTGTTTTCATGCCACAAGAAAGGAAATAGAAAAAAAACTGTTTTCATGCCACAAGAAAGGAAATGGAAAAAAACTGTATTCATGCCACAAGAAAGGAAATAGAAAAAAAAACTGTATTCATGCCACAAGAAAGGAAACAGAAAAAAACTGTTTTCATGCCACAAGAAAGGAAACAGAAAAAAACTGTTTTCATGCCACAAGAAAGGAAATAGAAAAAAAACTGTATTCATGCCACAAGAAAGGAAATAGAAAAAAAACTGTTTTCATGCCACAAGAAAGGAAACAGAAAAAACTGTTTTCATGCCACAAGAAAGGAAACAGAAAAAAACTGTTTTCATGCCACAAGAAAGGAAATAGAAAAAAAACTGTTTTCATGCCACAAGAAAGGAAATAGAAAACAAAACTGTTTTCATGCCACAAGAAAGGAAACAGAAAAAACTGTTTTCATGCCACAAGAAAGGAAACAGAAAAAAACTGTTTTCATGCCATAAGAAAGGAAATAGAAAAAAAACTGTTTTCATGCCACAAGAAAGGAAATAGAAAACAAAACTGTTTTCATGCCACAAGAAAGGAAATAGAAAAAAAACTGTTTTTATGCCACAAGAAAGGAAATAGAAAAAAAAACTGTTTTCATGCCACAAGAAAATAAATAGAAAAAAACTGTTTTTATGCCACAAGAAAAGAAATAGAAAAAAACTGTTTTCATGCCACAAGAAAAGAAATAGAAAAAAAACTGTTTTCATGCCACAAGAAAAGAAAGAGAAAAAAAACTGTTTTTATGCCACAAGAAAGGAAATAGAAAAAAAAACTGTTTTCATGCCTGATGAAGATGTATATTGTCAACACTAAACTGATTTCAAAGTTTTAAATAAATACATTTTTATGCATTGACTTCTTAGGTTACAAATTCTAATTAAAGTTTATTTATTTAATTTTTTAATTTTTTTTTATTTAGCTCTAATTTCCCTTGGTTTGAATTAAATTCTATTTCTTTATTGCATTCTCACTCCAAACAAGGTACAGTGTGATTTTGATGTAGGGGGCTACTGTCTGGAGTTGAGCAGCAAGATATCTGTTTACATCGCACTTGAACTTCTGCATGTCAGTACAGTCAGGAGAGCAGGAGCCTGAAAGGAAATTCCAAAGTCTAGCAGTCCTAGGTAAAAAAAAAAAAAAATTAGAGTAAAAGGCTTTCCTTCATCTGGGAATTTCTTCTGTGTAGGGGTGGGATTATGCTGGTTGCCGGGTTTGTTGGAGGTATTTATGTCGAGAGAGTTACGAGGGCTCGTAGTTTATCAAAGCACCTACCATTAAAATACTTGTAAAATAGGCAGAGGGATTCAACATTTCGTCGATGGGAAAGCAGTTGAAACCTAGCTGACGGTTCAGGATTATTAGGTTGGGGACTCTCTTTTCAACCCTACCTAAGAGTGAGAGACTAGTAGCAGATACACAGCCCAAATATGGCAACATTGCTCCATACATTGACTATTGGTGGCCTTGTAGACGTACGTGATACTCTCAAGCATAACTAACACGGTAGATAGAGTCCACCTTATTTGCAGCAGCGTTGGCAATGCCCTCAATGTATGTGTTCCAACTCATGTTCCCCATAAAAGTTAAGCCGAGGAGTTGAAGTACTTTCAGGTAATGTATCATTAGCCACGGCGATTAGTGGTTGAGAAGGTTTACCATTCTTTCATCTATACCATACGAGCTGCGTGTCTGTCTGTCCATCTCCATGTTTGTCTGACTGTGTGTCCAGGACCCATAAATCTGAATATCCTTAGGCACTTATATACAATACAAACCGCGCTATCGTTGGCAGGTTATGTAAACGGCCAGAGGTTGCTGAAACACTTAATTAATGAAATATAAGTATTAGCACGGTATCTTTAACTTATTACATTTTTATGGTATCTTTTCTTTATTGAATTGTTAACTGAAACTACAGAATAGTTAAAATGCCCCCCTCTTCCCATTTTAAGAATTATGTTCTAAATAATAACGTTATCATTTCAGCACAGCCCGTAAACTACACACGTATTTTTTTTCATTGAAATTGACACATGATTGTTTTCAGTTACAGCTATGCTTTTTATTTTTATTCAGGTTTGCTAGCGTTTAAAATATCGACCATCGTGTCTGGTTACAAAAACCCAACAAAGTCTGTTTGGCACCTTCTGGAGGACTAGGTAACCCGCTCGGGATATGCTGATTATTACGCAGTCTGTATACTGCATAGTGCCCTGTTCCTATTAATGGTTCACCAATTGTCAAGACCAAAAGCCACTTGAGGATAAGGATTAGATTTTCAATAGGATGATAGAACAGTACTATGAAATAATTCTTTCTTTTCTTTAAGTTGCTTCACATTGTGAAGGTAGTAGAGGACAACAACCTATTTTATCAAGACCTGTTGGTTGACCTTGATTGACCTCTGTCATGAATGGAATGCCACGTCCACAGAGAGGAAGGTTTTTACAACAGCTTACCAGTTTCCACCTTGTGTGTATCTATTATAATGATGTGTGTGTACATTACAGAAGTAAATGGACACCTATATAAAGGTTCCTATTCATTTCAAATTAGTAGGCCATCCGGCGTTGCCTGGTCATAAAATACACATAGATATTATATTTTAATTATTAATACAGAAACTTAGACATGTGCATGCGATTACTGTTTTTTTTCTAGACCGTTCACTTCCATTAAGTAAAAAAAAAAGAAAATATACTCGAGCTGAGATCGAATCCAAAACCTAAATACAGTGAGTCAAGTACAATAACCATTAGACCAGCGTGACACGATATTAAATAGTGTTTTCCAAGTACTTATTCTTAACATAAGTAATCTGTAATGTAAACTATTCATGCATGCGCATTCGTGAAACAGTTAGCAAACAGATAAAAATCGAGTAACTCCCATGTACCAATTTTTCAATTTTGACCCCTTAACAGCCTTTTTTTCTGGATGAAAACGGATTGAAATTTTTTCACATGTCTGAATATCTGAGGTCTGTAGATAAATATTGTTTGAGTATATAGATTGAGAAGTGTCCTCACACACATTTTCTCCCTTTTATCGATATATAGATAATTATTTAATGAAAATATTACAAGAAAATACTAATTCTTATCTACTATGCAATCAATATTTTTATGGTTCACCAATCATTAAGACCAAAAAGCCACTCAAGGATAAGAGTGAGATTTTTAGCTGAATGACGGAACAGTACTATGAAAGACTTCTGAACTATGATTAATTAACAGGACAATACAACTGATATTTGATGACATTAGACTTGAAATCGACCATGTTGTAGTCCGTAGGGAAGCATTCATGCAGTAATATGTTCTACAGATAGGAAATTTTCAGAAAAACACTTTGTTCATGAAAGTAAGTTCTGTTTGATTTTAGCTACATAGAAGAAGAAAGCGGATTCTTTTGCAGTGTTCAAAGAAAGTGGAGTTCTTGGCAAGAAGGTCTTATGGGAAGTAACTAAGCTTCTGCCATTACATCATCAATGCTCTGCTGCCAAGATGCCATCAATCGAAATTAATGGGTCTCGTCTTGGGGAGGCTTCATGTTTTGACAAACTTCTGGGCTTGACCTTTACTTCCGATCTGAAATGGAACACGTATATCAAATCGATTGCCAAAGTAGCTGGAAAAATGGTGGGATCCTTCTACCGCTCCAGTAGATATCTCACTCCTGATGCAATTCTCTACCTATATAAAAGCCAGGTTCGGCCAATGATGGAGTACTGTTGCCACATCTGGGCAGGAACTGCTTGAAGCAGCTTATCCTGTCTTGACAGAGTTTAAAATAGACTTCGTCGCTTAGTGGAGGATGCCGTTATCTCTTCCCTGCAAACTCTTTCCCACAGAATAGACATAGCGAGCCTGGTCCCGCTTTATCGTTATTTTCATGGCAGGTGCTCATCTGAACTTCAACCTATGCCCCCCCCCCTCGCCAGACTTTCACGAAAAACACTCGTCTAGCCAGAACCACTATCAACAATTTCCCACACTCTTTATCTGTGCCTAAACCTAACCGTAGATTCCATGAGCAGCTCGCCTGTCGAACTCTGTTCGGTTTGCCTGCTTTCCAGCTGACTACAATCTGGTTGTCTTTAAGTCCAACATAAACAAGTTCTTATTGAACCGCCCCCCTAAGTAATCCAAGTTATAAAATTCCCGCAAATGTTTACTACGCTAAAATCACAATGACAAATGTATACCCATTAACCCTAATCCTCAGTTGAGCATCTAAGATAGAAATACTTGTAGAGAAGAGAAAGACTAAGAACATAATTTGCCACGATATACTATGAATGCAAGTTGTTCTGACAAAAAAGTAGCCATTACGTTTTTTTTTTATACCAGTTTATATCGTTTTTCTCACATTGTATTTTATGTATTATTAGCAGGACCCGTATCCCAGCGTAACCCAGGTGGAATATGATGTTTATGTGTTTATATTGATGCTAATGTTTGCACAGCTGATATCACTTAATAAGCTATTAATGTGGTTTACGGGGCTGGGAATAGATAAAGAACACATCAAAGTAAGAAAATAAGACTCGTACAAAATACCAACCGGCGGCTCATAAAAAGAAACTATGTAACACTTATGTCGTATTAGACCGTTTGAATAATGACCCTGGCAGTTAAAGAAAGACAAAATTGTACAAATACGTCATCCTCCAAGCTCTACGTTAAATTACATATGAGATTTTTTTTTCACTTTGTGAAATTCATTATTTATTCCGATCCCTGTGAACTAAATTTATGCGTTGACTAATAATATTACATAAATATTAGCATCAACAGAAAGCAGCATAGTACATACTATATAGTCAAAAATAAATTCCAATCATCAGTATAACAAGTTCACGTTATATGATAGCATATACAGATTCGAACATTTGCCATATACAGAGATGGCCGGTATGTCGTGTGAAGGTAGATTTGCTGGTGAAAAAATACATTTTCGTCTATATCGTTGTTATTAAAAAACTAGAGTTACCTCCCTTTTCATCTTATCATTTCCTTTCCTTGCACTTTAAATAAGGCCCTGTCTCATTGGCCAAAGGTGCCGCTCATCGACCAATCACGACAACCTATTTATTAAGCGGGACTAGAGATCCTCTTTAAACGCTCTCTTTCGTTCAAACCTCTGCGGAGGAAAGACTTATTATTTTATCTCTCTTCTTTCCGAACTTGAATGGGACCGGCAAACTGAAGACGTTAAAATAAGAACTTTTTGGACTTCTTAAAAAGCCGCAAACGCAATTGTTTTGCAACCTGCTTATTTTATATGTGTATTTATTTGAAGTTAAATAAACTTTTATTGTTCTCCGACTTGTATATTCGTGTTTCTTTTTCGTCTGAGTCCTGAGTGTCTGGTCGAAACATAACATTATTTTGGACAATTTCTTCCTTCAAACATACTACTAATGCTATCTGATATTCGCTATTCATAGTTTCGTTGTAGTAGTAAGAATAAGCATAGTGGCTCTTATACTATGAAATGATTTTTATTTTTTTAAGTTGCTTCACATGGTAAAGATAGTGGGAATGAGCACAACCTGTTTTATCAAGACCTTTTGGTTGAGCTTGATTGGTCTCTGTCATGGCTGAAATAATACTTCCACAGAAAGGGAGGTTTTTACAACCGCTAATCTCTTTCCATTTTGTGTGTATCTATTGTAATGATATGTGTGTATATAGAGATGAGAAAAGACATTAGACACCTATATAAAGTTTGGTATTTATTTTAAGTTAGTAGGACACCTAGCGTTGCCTGGTCGTGAAATATGCATAAATATTATAATTAATGCAGAAACTGAGACATGTGCGTGCGATTATTGTTTTTTTTTTATAAACTGTTCATTTCCTGTAAGTAAAAAAAAAGAAAATATACTCGAGCTGAGATCGAATCCAAAATCTAAAGACAGGGAGTCAAGTACGATAACCATAAGACCAGCATGACATGAACTTCAGAAGTGTTTTCAAACCATTTATACTTAATATCTATGAACTATTCACGCATGCACATTCTTGAAACAGTTAGCAAAGAGATAAAAATCCAATGACTCCCATGTAACAATTTTGACCCCTTAGCACCCCCTTTTCCGGATAAAAACGGATTAAAATTTTTCGACATGCCTGAATATGATAAAATTATTGCATTAAAGAAAACAACACTGCAGCTTTATTTTAAAAATTTTATTGAAAAAAATCAATTCAGGTAACTTGATTATGTAGTAGATATAGATCTATTCAATGTAGCCGCCTTCAGCCTCAATCATCGCCTCGATACGAGTCCTGAACTGGGAGCATGACTTTTCCACAAGTACCGGTAGGAGCTTGGCAATTACTCAGCGGATGGCAGCGATCATGCTGGCTTTGGTGTTGTGGGAGGTCATGTTGGTGATGTTCTCGACATATGATGAAGCGAGGTAGTCCAGTAGGTTCAGGTCGTGGAAAAAGAGGAACCAATAAGAGAAGGCTACAAAGTCGCAGCACTACTTCTTCAGCGCTGAGTCCTTCTACCATACCCAGGGTCTGCCAGCGGCCACCTGATTGCACTAGGGGATCGCCACACTCTTCAGCACATCCAGGTACACTTTGGTGTTGACTTTCAAGCCAACTTCAAAGATGTGAGGTGGCATGATGTGGCCCTCATTACAAACCATATCAAACCCATAACCGTGACCGGAAACTTTGTTTTCATCACTCTGGGCACGTCCCTGTTGTTTGGATTTGCATTTTGAGGGTGTTGGCAATGGTCCTGTTGTCAAAACTTGGATCGGTAAAGATTATGAGTTGTACAGCGCCGCATCTCCAATCTCGCTCGTTGAACATTGTGTCATTTTCAGACATGATGGAAAGCCTCTATGGCTCTTGGGATTTGTACACAACTGGCCAACTAGTAGATGGCCTGCAACAAAAGCAGAGAACCAGTTTTCGTCAAACGGAAGTGGAATCATGTCGTCTTTTCTATGGCGACAATTTTATCGTTCTATCCTGTAGTAGTCGTTGCTGCATTGTAGAGATTGTGTCCCATTTCTGTTACTACGTTCCCTCTCGCAGGAGTTGCAAACGATATCATATAAAGCTAAACGAATAACAGCACACAGCTTTGCTTTCGGGTTTAATAATCCTTTGTTGTGTGATTTTATCGGACATTATACACATGTAAAAGAGGTAAGAAGACCTCTAGAAATAAGTCTACTTCCGCTTCAGATCAAAATCGAAGAGAGTTCATCATTCCTTACTTATGTCACATACTTCCTATTTTACGTCACTATCGGAAAACAACTCATGTCATTACTAGAAAGTTTTCCAAGGTACGTCCCTATTACAGTATCGCGTGTATATTTTTATCAATTAAATTAGTGTCATGAGTTCATTATACGTTTCTTTAAAATCGATCAATGTTCATGACCTTTTACCTAACTTCATTCAGTTTCTGTAAAGCAGACTTTCAGATTGATTAAAATGTACTTGAAGTTTGAATCCTTTTTATGTTTCAAATGTTGAGAATGATCAAAAGCTATTATTAAAATTAAAAATTAAAGAAGTTATACAAAAAAAAAAAAAATTAATGAAAACCCATAAAGCAATCCAATAACAAAATATCTTTAAAAGAGGAAAAGAAAGAAAAAAAAAAACAGAAGAGGACAATTCGTTCTTTATAATCTTTCCTGGGTGTAATTTATCGGGGGTCTGCGTAACACTTGCCATAATTAGCTGAATAAATATGGAACAACAAAATTTGATATAATTTAATTGAACTGATTTAATAAAGGCTTTTCAGAGGTTGTCTAACATCGCGTAAGTGACTAAGTCGGTAGCGCGTGCGTTGGTCTGTCACAAGTTTGAAATAGCATTTTCGTTGGTCTAGCTGATAGACTCTAGTATGTAACAGATGATACACCGATAATGACGATGGTGATGATGCTTCTAATCATGCGTCTAATGATGATGATGATGACGACGACGACGACGACGACGACGACGACGACGACGACGACGACGACGACGACGACGACGACGACTTCTCACTTTAGTTTTAAACAGCAGTTTGTTTGACCTGTCACAAATGTTGAAAATGTCATTGTGGTCTGTCACACTCAAGTTAGAATTAAAATTTTCGTAGGTGCATCAAGCTTGATTCTTAAATAACATTTTATGTCACATGCAAATAGCATGTTCGTTCTGTCAGACTTAAGTTTGAAATAGCATTTTCGTTGGTCTGACACACTCAATAGAAATATGGAATAGCTTTTTGGTTGGTCTATCAGACTTGGGTTTAACATAGAGATTTCGTTGGTTTGTCACACTTAGGCCTGACTAAGCATTTTTCTTAGCCTGTCACACTTAAGTCTGACATGGCATTTTCGTTGGTCTGTTACACTTAAGTCTGACTTAGCATTTTGATTGGTCTGTCACACTTAAGTCTGACGTAACATTTTCGTTGGTTAGTCACACTTTCGTTTGACGTAGCATTTTCGTTGTTCTGTTAAAATTAAGTCTGAAATAAGCCTTTGTCAGTAACACTTAACGCGATAACATTGTTGGAAATATTGTCTATGCTATAGCACAAACAATATTTCCATACACATTTGAAATAGGAATTTTATTGGTCCGTAAGGTAAAGTGTAAAATAGCATTTTCGTTTATCTGTCAATCTTGTTTGAAATAAGATTTTCGTTTGTCTACCATGCTTGAATTTGAAATAGTACTTTTCGGTTGGTCATTATTGTTAGTCTGTCACAATTAATTTTGACATGGTTTTCGTTTGAATTTTAATTAGCATTTTCATCGCTAAATGCGGACGTATCTATATATTTTATTTTTATTTTGGAACGAGTTTTGTGGTGTAAGTGGAGTTTCATATTTTAAATCCGTAAGAACTAAATGAAAATAAAGACTAACAATAATTAAAATAAAAGAAACCACACAAAAAATGGGTTCCCCCTTCCCAACCAACCACCAACCAGTGTAGACGATAACATCTTGAAATTAATATGTATTCAAATGTAATTCCACAAATGGACTTTTCTTTTCCCTTCCCATTTTTTTCTTTTCATACATTTTTTCTGTTATAATTTTGATTATTTTATTTTAAAGAGTATGTTTTGCTTTCAAGATGAGCCGTGCACGCGTACATCTACAAGCTGACACGCAAGTCTGATGAAACCGGAGGTTCACTTCACCAAGTGGAGCGATTAAAGCCAGAGAGTCTGCCAAAAGTTGTTTTTTTTTTCTCTCTCTGTTTTTAATTCCTAGAATGATTTAATTGATAATGTCAGCCAGTCAATATTGGAAGCACGGAACGTCCTTTATATCTTTTGGCTCAGGGTTTCTTATTATTTCTTTATATACCTCCTCCCTTATATATATATATATATATATATATATATATATATATATATATATATATATATATATATATATATATATATATATATATATATATATACTAGCCGGGAGAGCGCCCGGCTTTGCCCGGTCGTAAAATACGCTTAAATATGATATTTTAATTTGTTCTGATTTCGTATATATTATTATAGAGTCGGGACTTTAAAAGTAAAAGAAAAGACTACTGATACCCACGATGGGGTGCATGTGCATGACATTTTTGTAGCAGGAGGTTCGCTATCTTCGATCACACCTCTCCTGAGTCGATATTGTTAAATACCTGTAACAAGTGAAGTGTATGTACAGGACGACTGGAAACAAATGCCGAGATAAACGGATATATATATATATATATATATATATATATATATATATATATATATATATATATATGTGTGTGTGTGTGTGTGTGATGATGACACGCAAGATGGCCGACTTATAACAACGGGGGGATGGAATTTCTTTTCCCCAAACACCAGGTTTATCATGTACAAAATCAACTTTTTGTTGGTAATATCGGTTGGAAACAATATCTGATGAGTTAGCGAGAATCAGGAAATTTTTATGAACACATAAAATCATAAAATTGACATCCCATTAACGAAATGGCTGTAATGAAGAAACCCAAGATGAAATAAACAAAAGTTACAAAAAAGAAAAAAATGTAAGTTTTTGAATTTCAACAAGTTTTGTGCTATATATGTTCTGCATCTATACAATAGATACATTTAGCTTCACTCGAAATTAACGGTGATTCAGTTTTTATCATAACAGTCTCAACCCGTTAAACGAAATGGTATACATTGAAATTTACAATATTTCAAAAATAAACATATATATATATATATATATATATATATATATATATATATATATATATATATATATATAAGCTGAATGTCTGTGTGTGTATGTGTGTGTGTGTGTCTGGTCACGAATAGGCTCCTATATGGTTGACTATTTTAAAAAACTGATTACATATAATGATAGAAGATGTATCGAGACACAACAATGGGTATGTTTTATCTGGCAGAACGGTGGTTCATTAAAATTGTGGGGTCTGCGTTCGCGCCTGGTCCACAAAGTATGGAAATAAAAAATTTAAAAATTAAAAAAAAAAAGTTTACAAGTGTTTTTGATATAGATGTACATAAAAAATACTTTGATAAGTATGTTTTAACTTAAATAGGGGTGATATAATAAAATTGTGGGCTCTGCGTTCGCGCCTGGCCTCAATAGAATGGAAATAGGGGCAGCCTTTAATAAAGACTTTTCATATCTATCTGTGTAAGTATACTTTTATAATCATGTTTTAGTTTGAAGAAATATGGTATAATATAATTATGGTGTGTTCGTTCGCGCCTGACCTCCATAGAATGGAAATATGTCACAAAGTTTAACAAGGTTTTTTAATATAGATCAACAGAATATTGTGATAAGTGTTTCAGTGTGAATAAATTATGGGGTTTATCTATTTGATTTTTACTTTCATCATATTTTGCTTTGGTTTTGATACCCCCAAATTCGAAGCTATCTCTTTACAACCCTTCCTTTTCATAATCTATCACACTTTCATAAATCAGAGTCCATTTTCTGTAGGCTGTTTTTGAACCCAGTCAACGACGGGTACTTTTGCTAGTATATATATATATATATATATATATATATATATATATATATATATATATATATATATACTAGCAAATGTACCCTCGCTTTGCACAGACTTTGTTGTACGCTCAGGTACACGCTTCGTGCGCACCCTTGCAGTAAATGGATGTTGTAAGAGCTGCACCGAATATGACCTTAGCCCGTGACCTTTCAAATTGCACCATCTCTAGGTTGGAGACCATTATCATGTCAGGTTTGGTCATAATCGGCCCCGTGGAGTGAGCTGTATGAGAGTTGATATACATAGGCTATGACCTTGACATTTGACCTTTACTTTGGAAAATGCTGAGCATCATGCCTATATGGTTGACCATCATCATGCCAGGTTTGATCCTGATCGGTCCAGTGATGTAAGCTGTAGAAGATTTGTACACACACACACACACACACGCACACGCACACGCACACACGCACACGCACATGAACTCTACTCTATCTCTCTCTCTCTCTCTCTCTCTCTCTATATATATATATATATATATATATATATATATATATATATATATATATATATATATATATACTAGGGTCATTCCAAAAGTTAAGCATCCTATTTTTAATACATAAAGTTGAAGATCTATAAAGACGTGAGAAGTATCATTAAAGTTTGTACTCCATACTTTATTTTCCTACATCATCATTCTCAGTTCACTCTTTCCAGCGTGGACCGATGGCTGTGCATGGACAGCAGGAGCACACTTTGTCATATGAGGGTTGTTAAAAAAAGGAAAGCTTTCTATTTTTTAAAGCTCAAGAAGTTGAAGAGCTATAAAAACGGGAGTGGTTCCATTAAAACGAGCGAATTTTTGTGGTCCAGAATTTACTTTTCTACATACTCACCACCATCCCTAATGCACATTTATCACGTATTCAATGGCATATATCTGCTTCTGATGGACGCCCATGACAGGGGTTGTATTCATATAGTCTCACACCGTCAATATCTTTAATGGGGAGATTAAAATTTCAGATCAGTTCAGTGGTCATAACAATGCAATTTACAATTTCCTCTGATCCATCTGGGCAGAATAAATAATAGGAAGTATTACTTTTGGAACACCTCTCATATAATGATTCCTCTTCTTGACATCTCTTCAGTTGATGTCGGGTGACAATGTTCACGTAAATAGCTCGCCAGCCCAGCTTTAGTCTTGCAGAATCGATCACACTTGTGGTATGGGAACTTGCCAGTATTTGGTGATGCTTGTGGATGAACTATTTTTTGTTTTGTTTTACTCCAGTCGACCTTCTCAGAAATCAAGGGGGCCACTACCTGCGGCTGACACTGTAAGTCTCTACATACATAGATATTCGAATATTCTATTAAACTTCTTTATCTATCAAACACTGAGTTAGTGAAGAAATTGAAAACATACTTTTCCTTTCCTCAATTAACCATTTTTCATATGTGTAGTTTATCTTTCGTTTTG
>NC_136502.1:75858798-75968798 GCF_053919585.1 Euprymna scolopes
ACGCAGAGGACGATCCGATATATATGTACGGAGACTATCCCAGTCAGCCATAGTGTATCGATATACTGTACGATGGAGAGGTACGTCTGAGGACTTATTACATTTCATTTTTATCTTAATTGATACAACTGAGTGGTCGGAAGATTCAAGAGGAGACAGAACGGAAACTGAACATAGTTCAGGGCAAGTTGTGAGAAAAAGGTCTAGGAGACTTGCATACTGGCCGTCATTGTCGGGCACACGGGTGGGTTTGTGAACAATCTGAGTGAGGTCATAAGCAATGGAGAAATCATGACAGAATCTCCCCTCATCATCGGTCTTGTTTGAGTGGGTCAAATATATATATATATATATGTATATATATATATGTATATATATATATATATGTATATATATATGTATATATATATATATATATATATATATATATATATATATATATATATATATATATAGTGCGTTAACGTATTGTTTTTACATGAATAATCACCAACATAATTGTGGTGTTTGCGTTCGCACTTTACATTATACAAAGGAAATACGTTTTATTTCTTAATTTATTCATACCAATAATACTATGGAGCTTGGTATTGTCGAGTTTGCGTTCGTCTTAACCTATAAATTATGTAAATGCCAGTTATCTGTGTGTAAGTGTGTACATGGTTTTCTGTATGCTCAGCTAAAAGTCCAAACCTACAAAACAAATACCCAGAAAATTGATATATACATTGGCAATTATTCATCCTTTGGGGCTCGTCAAGAAGAGGATCGGTTTTTGAGACATTTCCAATTTGATGTATTATAAAGATAAGAATTGAATGACTTATATCATTATTATTTTCAATAGAGAGGAATGGGCTGAGTGGTAGTGAGAGTAGAGTAGCAGAGATGGATGTGATAAAAATGGAAAAAAGAGGGAAAGATAGTGAGACGGATCTTAAGAAGTGGAGGGATACACGTTTCAATAAATAGATGTTACAGAAATGTTAAACCTCTTTTGTTTTGTTTTTATTATGGCTCCCTTAAGTCCAAGTGATGACATGTCCGTGGTGAACATTAATAACTATTCGTAACCATTAACACTTTCAAAAAATAAATAAATATAATATAAATATAATATAAACGTTTTTTTTTTGTATTAAAATGATTTCTAATAAAATTACGTTCGTGAACCTACATGTTTTAGGTCAAAATATTGTATTCATAAAAATAAATGTAAATTTAATTAAGTCGTTTAGCTTTCAGTAAATATCCAACAACAGTTTAGCAAGCACTTAAAATTCCTAATTAAATACAACTGCATTTTATTCCACGAACTCAATTTATTATTTGAATGCATTCGTAGATTAAAATATTCGTGAGTCCAAATTATTTTCGCATTAAAATTAATGTTAATTAATCTAATCCGTTCGTCAGTTTATAAATCTTAACCAACATTTTTAATTCAGAATCAAATTCAGTGGCATTTAAGGTTCTCCTGACCCTTTTGTCTCACACTTTTTCGCATGCTCCGGTATAGCGACAATAAAATAAACCATACATTCAAGTGCCGCTTGTTACCGATTCAGCTGAATACAATATTAACAATCACTTTATTGGTACTTATGCCCTTATGTTACCGAGCTGGGGGTGGTAACTATTCTGTACTTTCAGCTAACAATTTAATAAACAAATAAGATATCGTAAAACTTGAATTTATATATATATATATATATATATATATATATATATATATATATATATATATATATATATATATAATATAACCATTTTATTATAAATATATTTTTTGAGTGGAGCGGATTGACTTAGAGAGATATATATTTTTACCAGAAAACATTCTAGAAACATCTCAGCTAACTCGTTCAAATCGATTAAAAACACCCAATTTAAGTTACTATTTTATCTAGTTATTTTTTGTAAATTTTTTTTTTTACACTAAGTAGGATCTTTGCAAAGTATATATATATATATATATATATATATATATATATATATATATATATATATATATATATGTATGTATATATAATCTTTTCAAGAGATAACCGAAGCAGCAACACTAAAGTTGGCGTGCCCGGACACTATATATACAAATGTAGGCAAATTTGGGTATATTTCATTGGTTTAAAAATATATGTTCTTTTTTACTAATTGTCATAAAATTTTAACTATAGAATAATCTTCAAAAAGCCTGCAAATTTTCATGTAGTTTCGTCTGATAGAACCAAAGACATGAGCATTTCAATATTCAGTTTAGCTAAGAGTATATCAATCAATCAATCAATCAATCAATCAATTAATAAGGGTTTTATCACTCAATGAGGAGCCCTTCCCTGAACTATCCGCTGCCATGCGTCCCTCCATCTCGTTTTTGTTCTTCCTTTAAGCCTCTTATGTTCACGAGGTGTCCATTCCGTTGTCCTGATTGACCATCTCTTGTCATGTTGTCTATTACGTGTCCTGCCCATCTGTGTTTGCATGTCTTGATAGCAGTATTGATGTCAGTAACTCTTGTTTGTTGGCGGATTCAGATGTTTGCCTTTCTGTCTTGTAGAATGATGCCCAACATTATCTTCTTCATCCTCGTTTGTGCCACTGCCAAGATTTCAATTTGGCGAGTTGTCACAGTCCGGGTTTTACTGCCGTAGATCATCACAGGTAGTTCATATTGATTGAAGATATTTCCTTCGATTGACATAATTGCTTTTGATATTCTCAATTTTCCCAAAAGTTGCCCATCCCAATGATATCCTCTTTATCTCAGGGAGAAGATTCCAGCTTTCATAATCTTCTTTCCTTAGTAACTTAAAACTTCCTCAATGGTCTTACCATCAACAATTATTGGCGACTTGGCAGCGTGATGGTTTATAATCACCTGGATTTTGCCAAGATGCATGCTGAGGTTAACAGGTTTGCTCTTAAAGTGGATGTCGTTTAGAATGTCATTCAGATGGCCTATAAAGATGTCAGTAAACTTCTTTTTACCAGCAAAGCCAGTCATATCACCCTAATGGAGGATTTCAATGCCAAGGTTAGAGTAGGAAATACAATTGAGTCACTGTTCCATACGATTATGAAACAAAGAACAGCATAGGTAACATTCGTGTTAACTTTGAAGAACACCACAAGTTAAATATCATGAAAATATTCTTCAATAAGAAAAAAAACAGAGGCTGGACTTGGATATCCCCTAATGACACCACAAAGGATGAAAGCGATTTTTTCATTACCAACTGACCACACACTATGACTGATGTTTCTGCCATCAACAATTCAACACAGGGAGTAACCACCGAATGATCATTCCATCATTACCATAGACACCAAGCTAGAGAGGAAAAAGCGTATCAAGCGTTACAAGAAACCAAACATCCAGGGTCTACCGGACAAATCGCAGTTTTAGATGCTACTATCCAACAGATTTGAGGTGCTGGCAACACCAGAAGATCCAAACACTGACTATAACAAAGTGATATCAGAGATCATTCGCGCCGTCAATACAACCCACAGAAACCAGACAAACTGCCTACAACTACAAAAAAGCTGCAAGAAAAACGACAATAGATGAAAAGAGGTACAAATGTACAGCACATTGAGTACATTGAGATATGCAAGACTCTGAGACACAGAAAGGCAAAAGAAATTTCAAACTTCAATGAACAACAAATACTCGAAGTAAACAAAGGCATTAAGTGCATCATAAGAAGGCCGAAACAACATCACATATCCCAAAAAAGAAGATGGCACTCTCATCCATGACCTAGACAGAATTGTTTCAAAGTGTGAAGAGTTCTATGCTAACTTCTATGCCACCAGAAAACCTGGACACACCCCAGCCCTTCATGCACTGATGACATCTGAGAAACATTCTTCCACCCATCCTCCCATCAGAAGTGAGAGTCGTTATTAAGCGAGTCAGGCAACGTTGCAGGAGAGGAATGTGTTACTGCAGAGGTACTACAGAGCGGTGGTGAACTCATTATTGAGATGTTTCAAGACTGATTAATAAGTACCTCTCCAGTGGAAAAGTTCCAGATAAATGGAGAAATGCATAAGAAAGGAGACACTGCAGATATTAAGAACTATCGACTAATCAGCCTTTTGCCAGTGACATACAAGGTATTCTCTCAGGTCTTGCTAAGACTATGCTAGGGACACTAGATATTCATCAGCCAGGAGAACAAGCAGGTTTCAGAGCAGGTTACTCCACCATCGACCATATCCAGACTGTCAGTCAACTGCAAGAGAAAGCCAATAAACACAAGATCCCGCTGAGCTTTGCCTTTGTAGATTACGAAAAATTTTTTACTCTAAATAGTTTGATCCACTGTTCACTACCCTTGAGAACCAAAGAGTTGTCTCTGCATACATAACCTTGCTAAAAGACCTGTACAGTGGGGCTAACTCCACTCTAAAGCTCCATTGTGGCAGCAACAAAATTAAGCTGGAGAGGGTAGCAAGACAAGGTGACAACATTTCGTAAAAACTCTTCACAGCTCGTCTCCAACAGATACTAGTGTTTCATCCTTTCGGGAATCATCAGTGCAGGGTGACACGATTACTACTAGTCAAGAAATTCGAACCCGGCTACGATTATCAGTCGAATTAAGGGGGAGGGTGGAGGAATAAACATCGATGGAGACCTGTCACATTTCATCTTTGCTGATGATATAATACTGATGGCACAGTCTCCTCAAATAACGAGTATATATATATATATATATGTATATATATATATATATATATATAGAGAGAGAGAGAGAGAGAGAGAGATGTTGTTCATTTGATTTTATTTGCGATACTTTTTTAATGAATTCAATTATTTATACGATATATGTATTTTTCTTAAAATATAATTATCCATTTTAAAAACATTATATATATATAGATAGATAGATAATGTTTTAAAATGGATAATTATATATATATATATAATTATGTCAGCTCCTTTAAGAAACTCGGTTCATATTGTTGAGCATTTTAAAGTTGAGATAGAAAGTCGGTCACCAAAGTTCGCATGCATAGATCATGATGTTATAATCATTAGATTACTATGGTCGGATGTTACATAATTTAAAAAATAAATGTTAAAATTTCAACGATATTTCTCTCCGTTGAAATTACCGTGAGGTTTCTTCCTTGCTAATGGCGTCAGAGATGGTTTCGTAGCCGGGTTCGAGTCTCCCGACAAGTAGTAACTGTGTCACCCTGCACTGATGATTCCCGAAAGGATGAAATACTAGTGCCTGTAGGTATTAAAAAATTAGGATTTTAATAATTATATATACTAGCGGGGGTACCCCACGTTTCCCGAGTGTGAAGAGATGGGGGGGGAGGGAATCAAGCCAACAGTTCGTTTCGGATGGAAAGAGGTGTTAAAAAATGTGATTGTAGCGGAGGGGGGGGGTTCAAACAACAGTAGGCAACCCGGGGGGTTGAATTTAAGAACTTTTTTTAAATATCAAAACATGCCAAGTTGTGTTTGTACTGTAATTGCTTGAGGTATTACCGTTTGTGAATATTTTATTAAAATTAAAAGAAAATCATTTTATACTAAACACTTAGTTTAAAACAAACTTAGTTTTAAAAGAAGTTTTATTTGAAGTTTTATGATTTTAAGTAAATTGAGTGAAATTGAAATGTATTTTTTTATTTCGACAAAGAAATTATCTTTGCTTAGTTTACGAGTTTGTGTTTTCTATAATCAATTATAAAGTTTAATTAAAGTACCGTAATATTTCAGTTTTATATTGCAAAAATAATTTTATTTTAAAAATATACACACACGTAAATTTTCCAATCTTATAAATAAACTTTTTTATTCCAGCTAACGAAAAAAAAAACACATTAAGAAATTTACGTGCAGAGCTTGAAACTACAGACTACGTTATGCAAAAAAAAAAATTCTAATTCATTTGCAGTTAATGAAAAGAAAATTAAGAAATATGAGGGCGTGCAATGAGTAATGTGCCTGACCCACTTCCCATAGCAGTAAAGCAATGAAACTTGGCACAGTTATTAGTCTTTCTCTACATAGGAACCACCCAGAGGTATGCATTTCTCCCAGCGTTTGATGCAGCTCTGGAAACCGTTTTTGTAGAACACCCCGGGTTGGTTCTCCAACGACGATGTGTCTTCAGCAATAAAGCCTGCATCATCTGGGAAACGCTTTCCTTTCAAAAACAACTTCATGGCTGGGAAGAGGTGAAAATCAGAGGGTGCAAGATCAGGAGAGTAGAGAGGATGGAGAAGGATTTCATAACCACACACCCGTGCTTCTGATCTGGCAACATGCGAGTTGTGGACTGGTGCATTGTCCTGCAGGAGGAGGGTACCTTTGCTGATCTTGCCCTGTCTCTTGATTTTGATAGCTTCCCTGTATTTCCTCAAAAGTGAAGCATAATAGGCTCGTGTAATTGTGGTACCCTTTGTCAGGAAGTCTGTCATCACAACTCCGTCCTGGTCCCAGGAGACTGTGAGCATGACCTTGCCAGTAGAGGGCTGCACCCTTGCCTTCTTTGGGTGTGGTGAGTCCAAGTGCTTCCACTGCATTGACTGGGCTTTGGTCTCTGGATCATAGTGATGGACGCAGGTTTCATCCTGTGTAATCATTCTTTTAAAAAACTTTGACTCATCTTCTTGGCACATCTCCAAATTCATCCTCGAGCACTCGACGCGTTCTCGCTTCTGGAATGGTGTGAGCAATCTGGAAATCCATCTGGCAGACACCTTATGCTTATGCAAATGGTCATGAATGATAGTTTCCACAGACCCTGTACTAATCTTGACATCTTGGGCTATTTGGCGAATAGTAATGCGCCGATCTTCCAAAATGGCAGCCTCAACTTGACGGAGAGATGCCTCATCAATGGCAGGAGAGGGGCGACCAGGTTTGGAAGCTGTTTCCACAGACTTCCGGCCATGTTTGAATTCACGATGCCAGCGTTTTACAATGTCATATGATGGGACATTATCACCATAAGTTCGTTTCATTTCATCAAAAGTCTCCTGTGGTGTGTGTCCTTTCAAACACAAAAACCGGATCACCACTCAACATTCAACAGGCTCCATTTCACACCTGACTCAGTTCAAACACCTGTAAAACAGAAACTACAATTCATTCAGAGCTTAATTTGCCACATAACCCATAGAGATATAAATCATTGCACATGCAAAATTTCAGCTAGATCAGACAACTGGAAGTGGGTCAGGGGTATTACTTATTGCACGCCCCTCGTATATACGAAAGGATTCTATTTTTATTCACCATTCTTTCATTACTATTAAAACAGGTAACTGATATTAAATTCAATAATACAACCTAGTAATTTAGAAATACTCCAATATATAGTCGAGACGAAAGACCCAAAGACGATATTCAATGTTTAATTTGTACAATGTTTTAAATAGTTCATAACAAATTTATGATCAGTCATAATTTTATTATCCTACTTTTTCATATATGGACAGTACTTAATTGTAATTGAGTTGAATGATTTTATTAAATAAAGTATGAGATTTTCTAAAATATTTGTTAATTTTAGGAAAGGTAATTATGATTAAGCTAATTGGAAAATAACATATACGAGGACGTAAGAGTTACGAAAGGGAAAAGGGTGACTGGTTAACGTCTTTTTCTCCTGTCTTTCACTCTCTCTCTCCCTCTCTCTCTCTCTCTCTCTCTCTCTCTCTCTCTACTGTCTCTCTCTGTGTTCCTCTCTGTCTCTCTCTTTCTGTGCTCCTGTCTCTATTTCTCTCTCTCTCACTCTCCCTCTCTCTTTGTCTTTCTCTGTCTCTATCTCTCTGTCTCTCTCTGTCTGTCTGTCCCTGCCTCTCTGTCTGTTTGTCTCTCTCTGTCTCTGTCTTTCTATCTGTCTGTCTGTCTGTCTGTATGTCTGCCTGTCTCTCTGTTCCTCTCTGCCTTTCTCTTTCTGTGCTCCTGTCTCTGTTTCTCTCTCTCCCTCTCCCTCTCTCTCTGTCTCTCTCTGTCTATATCTCTCTGTCTCTCTGTCTGTCTGTCTCTGCCTCTCTGTCTCTGTCTGTCTCTCTCTCTCTCTCTCTGTCTTTCTATCTGTATTTCTCTCTCTCTTTCTGTCTGTCTGTCTGTCTGTCTCTCTGTTCCTCTCTGTCTCTCTCTTTCTGTGCTCCTGTCTCTGTTTCTCTCTCTCCTTCTCCCTCTCTCTCTCTGTATCTCTCTGTCTCTACCTCTCTGTCTCTGTTTGTCTGTCTGTCTGTCTCTCTCTCTCTCGGTCTCTGTCTTTCTATCTTTCTCTCCTCTCTCTCTCTCTTTCTCCCCCCTCTCTCTCTCTCTCGGTAGCCATGCCATATAGAGAAAGAGAGATGGTGGCTGACTACTTCATTTTATGAGGGATCGACAGCACATTTTTCTTGTTTCTTTGTTTTATTGCACACGTACCTTATTACTTTAATACAATTTCTTGTACAAATAAATACATTAAAAAGTAAGTTATCATTGCATTTGATTTTTGGAATATAACATTTATACAAATATACAAACATATATAATGCATAAAATTCATAATGATCAGTTAATTAGTTTAGTCAATACATACAAATGGTCCAACGATCATCTGTCTAGGATGAGATACAATTTGAAAAACGGAGACAGACACACACACATAGTGAGATTTATATATTAGATTTATTACAAACGTATTATTATTGTGTGTACAACAAACTTATTAAGTGTTTAATATTTCGCATCTTGGTTTCAAGTATTTCAACTAAACCAACCATTATGAAAAAATATTTGAATATATAAACAACTTTTACCCAAATAACCGGATTCGGTATTCAATAACTCGAAAAATGTTGATATGCTGTAATACAAAATTAAATTGAACCAAACACCATGAATAAGTGTTTGAAGATATAAATCATAAAGAAAACTTTTACCAAAATTATCAGATTCGACATTAAATAACCCCAAAAGGCGTTAATATGCTGTAAAACAAACCAACCAAACCAAACCAAACCAAACTAAAACAAATTTATTAATCCAAATAGCGAATTTTGCGAAACGATAACGAGCTGGCAAAAGTAGAAACTCTGCAGAGAAAAAAATAATAATTTTATCTCCAACAGTTCCACGGAGAGTACCTATTTACAATGCCTCTCCACGGGACAGAGGTAGACACCAGGGTCGTTTTTAAAGTGAAGAAAAGGAACAATTTTTTTTTATTAAATTGCCTTAGTCGTGAAGGATTTCTGCTCCACTGACAGAGAACAAGAAATTGAAGTGTAGCAATTGAAGAACAGATACTACACTTTGAGGTATTAAATCTTTTATTCAGACTAAAAATACAGTGTAAGTTCAACATGATCAAAAAACGTAGGCACAAGGCCAACTCAAAAGGGGTGGAGTGGGGGTCGTTGGTCATCCTTATCACTCCAGAACTAAACAAAAGTTTCTCTTAGCTAGTATCTTCTTCCGCCATAATACCGCATTTACCCTTGCGTACTTGGAGACGTCCTAAATACTACACTTTGATCTTGGCCAAAGGGCCAAGAATGTCTGTTCCACCGTGAGTAGGAAGAAATGAACAAGCACGTGTTGTCTTCATAATAAGGATATATAGCAAAACTATCTCGTATGTTTCAGTTTACTTTTGAGACGAGGAAGGGTCGTTATTATAAATGGAGTCAACCGACAGGCGATTATTTTGAGTAAACGGTTCTCATATAACCAAAGATGTTTTTCATTGTTGAGAGGGGGGAAAAAAGGAGTTAAAAGATGCTGTCGTCCGTTGACGTCCATTACTAAGATGGCAACCTTGCTCTCAGCATACAAACGACGATATCCTTTATCTTGACAGATGATAAAGATATTACACGCGCTTTCTACCCCTCCTCCCCTTCTTCTTCTTCTTCTTCTTCTTCTTCTCGCCTCCCTCCCTCCTTCTTTATCGATCACGTCCATTTTCGACGTTAGTTAATATTCTTGCGAGTCCAGTCAAAATCTTTCCTTGAGGGTGGGGGTGGGGTACATATATGCGAATACACCGCCCGTCCGGTCTGCGAACTCGATCAATAACCGTCACGTATCCACGACATCTCGACGCCTTCTTAAACGCCGATCGTATTCACTGTCTTAGAAGACGTCGGTACAAAAGGTTATCCCGTGGCAAGGACAGTATTATGTTTGTTTATCATGCTAACCAAGACCGTGTCTGTGGAGCCTCGAGGGTGATGTCCTTATGTCTTTAGTGTACGCGTGCAAAGCATACGACGACACTGTCTCGCCTATTCCTTGGAGATACATCCTCTAGCTGAAGAACCTCTCCTGTCATCGGGGTCGTATTGAAGTAAGATAAGAATTTGAAACGTCTTTCTCTTCCAATCAAGACGCTATCAAAACCGCGTATGGTTATTCTTTTAAATGGTCCAATTTTCCGCCTAAATTCGTAGAATCTCGTTATATTTTCTTGAGTGTAGAGCCATTCTTGTGGTAGAAATATGCTGTTGTCTCAAGCCAAAAGAAAAAAGAAAAAAAAGTCAGATAAATAAATGATGCAGTCACGATCCGCAGAACGTAGTAGTTTTCTCGGGTCAAGACTTAAAGTTTTACAGTCGGTTGTTCAAACTAGCCAATGGGTCATCATTTATCTTCTTTTCGTGTCTTTTGCAACAAAAAAAAAATCTTCCGGGTAGGAAAAATTGGTACAATGATGATGGAATAAGCAACAGAAACTATATAATGTTTTTATGTATAACTACAAAATGTGCTAAAAAGTAAACTACACTCTCATTATTGAATCCCGGGCAACACCAAGTATATATATATATATATATATATATATATATATATATATATATATATATATATATATATATATTAGTGATGATGCGATTCAAATATTTTTCCCGATTCCAATACAATTACCAATTCCGATTCTTTATAAATCTTTAAATATTAACATAAAATTGTTATTTTTTTCCTGATTATCGAAAAAGACACATGTGAAATGGTTTCTTAAACGTAAAAAAAAACACGCTTGTAGAGGGGGGCATCCATAACTTTAACTTTACTGTTGGTTCAAAATAAATGCATATTGCATATTTCTCATTTTATTATTATAACCAGAAGTGGAAAAATGTGCTGTAAATAAAATCAAACAAAATAATATAACTAAAGGAATCGTTTTCCGCATCGAAAAATAGCAGAAATTTTTCCGAACCGGATACCCTCAAAAGTTAAGATTTTTCCGATTCCCGATCCGATAATCGTCCCAATCATTTACACACACACACACACACACACACACACACACACACACACACACACACACACACACACACACACACACACACCACACACACTTACATACATACATACACACACATATATATATATATATAAGAGCAAATAGTTAATAAAACATGTTAAAAAACACTTTGAAAAAGAATTAAAAACATATTTAATTTGAAAAAGAAACACTAAATAAGATGATAGTCCTTAATGCACGGAGTTTCGAAGAAATACTTTCCTTCTCATCAGAGAGGAGGAATTAGCAAAATGTGGGATCGGATTTTCCTTGCAAAAGTATTTGATGAAACTGCAAGTAAGTCAATGACTTTAATGATAACAAAAAGTGAAGCAGAGAAAAAGGTGATTTCACTTTGGTTTATTTTACTTCAGTCGAAGTTCTCAGAAATCAAGGGGCCCACGACCTGGGGCTAACACTTGAAGTCTATATGAGATACATAGATATTCGAATGTTCCATTTAAGTTCTTAATTTCTCAAGCACTGAAATAATAAAGAAGTTGAGAACATAATTTTCTCTCTCCTCAGTTAACCATTTTCATATGTTGTATTATATCTTTTATTTTGGTCTCTTGGTCTTACTGAATTCCAGGACAAGACTTTATCTATTCTGGTGGAATATTAAGCTTCGTGCTATTACTTGAGGTACCATCACTTGGAGAAGGTGCACCATTCCTCAGAAAAACTGTGGGGTAGCCGTAGTGAGGAGATCTTATTTGGGCTACGAATACTATGTGATTTTGAATATTTGGTCAGGGTTTACTTCTATGGAAAAAGTATCCTCATGCCAGATTGTTTTGAGAAACCCCTGTACAGAGAGACCTTAGACACTCGAGGATAGTGTCTAGCAGACATTCAAGTTCGTGAATGGCTAGTCTGGTGAAAGGTAAAGTATCCAATGACAGTAAAATTCAAAAATGTAAATTCAAGAATGTTAGTTAAATTTCCATTCGCAACAAGTGAAATCCAAAGAAATCGCGTAATTGGAAGATGGTCTAAAATAATCAAAAAGGCCGAAAAATTGCTTTTCAAATTAAATGTTTTTAACTCTTTTTCAAAGTGTTTTTTAACATGTTTTATTAACCATTTGCTCTTATTATAAGCTCTATCTCCTATTAGGTTTATCGAGCTTTTACATCTGGTTGGGATTACTTTATAAATATTAATTCTTTAATATTTATAATATACTTTAGATTTACCATCTTGGATCATTTTTGGTAAATTTAATTATAATTTTATTTCATATATATATATATATATATATATATATATTTATATATATATGACTATAATAATTTTTTTTTACCTACAGACACTAGCGTTTCATCCTTTCGTTAATCATCAGTGTAGCAGTGTGTCAGCATTACCTTCGGCAACAAATTCATCTCTGACTCCATTAGCAATGAACAAATCAACACTGCCACCTTTAACCGCGAGAAATACAGTTGAAATCTAAACATATATTTTTAATGTCAAGATGATGATAGTAATCTTATTATTATGACATTGAGATTTGCACATGTAAGCTTAAGTGACCTATTTTAACTTCAACTTAGAGTGCTCAAAAATAAGAATCGAGTTCTTAAAGGGGCTGACGTAAGAATATGGTGTAATACAATTCCCCCATTTCCCTTCGTTAAAAAGAAGAAAAAAAAGCGAAGGGAAATGGAGCGGTATTACGCCATCTAATTCTTATGTAGAATTTATTTATACAAATAGATATAGGATAGGTCAACTGTCAAGTACATCTCTGGCATAGCAGAAAAAGGTCTCCTTTCTTAGTTTAGAATGTGCTTGGTTTGAGAAATTTCCCTTTTTTCACTCCTTTTCCTTTCTTGCCGTCTCTCTCTTTTCCCCATTTTTCTCAAAATCTTTTTCTTTAGATTATTTTAGGCTAATATTTAAGATTGACAAAATATTCCGAATGTATGTACACCGATGAAATTTTAAGCATTGTTGTACAAAGCGATTTTAGCTAGTTCTAGAAGACATGTGAGTCGGACTTTCAATGTAAAACCTAAATGACAATGCAACTGAAAAACCTATTCTAACTATCTCTCTCTCTTTTTTTTCTTTTTCTTTCGCGAGCATGAATATAATTTGGTTCGCCTTAGTTTCCTTCTGATAATAATTAGGTTGGCGTAGATGTAATCGTAACATTTTCCTTTACTCACCTAAACAGCTTAACTTCTTCAAAAAGCCGTTTCACCATTTCGCTTTTATTGCAACTTTCAGAGAAACACTTACATGTGTTTGCACGATCTAAGTATTAATTCACTTGTCCGTATATCCAGTGTCACGAAAACCATCATCATCGTAAACATTAATGAGAAACGAATTACCTCCCTTTATAGTCACTCTTCATCAGTTAAAAATCATTAAAACCATTTTCTCTGCAAAAATGTTTTAAAAAGCATAGCTGTTTGTTTACGGTTTCAAATTGGCTATTTTATTTTATAATTAAAAGAAAATCATGTTTAGAGGAGACTGTAAGTTTATTATTATTGTTATTGTTATTATTATTATTATTATCATTATCATTATTATTATTAATATTATTATTATTATTGTTATTATTATCATTATCATTATTATTATTATCATTATCATTATTATTATTATCATTATCATTATTATTATTAATATTATTATTATTATTATTATTATCATTATTATTATTATTGTTATCATTATTATTATTAATATTATTATTATTATCATTATTATTATTATTATTATTATTGTTATTATTATCATCATTATTATTATTATTATTGTTATTATTATCATTATCAATATTATTATTATCATTATCATTATTATTATTATTATCATTATCATTATCATTATTATTATTAATATTATTAATATTATTATTATTATCATTATTATTATCATTATCATTATTATTATTTTTATTACTATCATTATTATTATCATTATCATTATCATTATTATTATCATTATAATTATTATTATTATTAATATTATTATTATTATTATTATTATTATTATTATTATTATTGTTATCAGTATCGTTATTATTATTATTATTATTATTATTATTATTATTATCATTATTATTATTATTATGAAACTTTTAAATAAAAAAAATGTGCAAGAGAATCGACATCAGTTCCTTTATAATTTATAGTAAAACATATTCAGAAAAAATAAAACAAAACAATGTGGAGTTGTGTACTGAATTTTAATTGAAAAAAAATCTACATTTCTTGAATCAATTCGTTTTAGTTCTAAAAGGTTAAAAAAGAATTTGTTAAAAAATTGTTTTAAATTGGTTGTTAATTTTGTTTTTAATTCATTTTATTCGAAATGTTTTTTAAAAATGTTCGACTACCATGGAATTTCCACGGGTTTTGCTAATTATTATTATTATTATTATTATTATTATTATTATTATTATTATTATTATTATTATTATTATTCAGTTATTTGTTGACGTTACTTGTGTCTCACGATAGTACACTAATTATTTTAACAAATACAGGGTGCGGCAGAGCAACGTATTTAAATTTGGCTCCCCAAAGCGATGGTTGCTCCAAGGATGGTAGGGATGGACTTATTTGAAGAGTTGGGCTTTAAAGTTTGGTTATTAATTTTTTGGTTATTTTTTAGGAACCATAGTGAGCATTATGGAGTGATAAACTGCCCAGGACACCTCATCTCCTTGAGGACCGATCTGTATTGGCCATCACAGTCCCCTGATTTATCACAATGTGACTATTTTATGGGGATATCTGAAATCAATTGTTTACAACGATCGCCCTAGCACCTTGACTCACCTGAAAAACAACATTCATCGATCTGTCGCCAACATACCCATCGATATGCGTTGATGAGTTGACCGAAACTTCAGAGTTCGATTATGTCAGTGTATAAAAACGAATAGACGCCATCTTACTAATATCTTTAAAACGGGAATAAAAAAAATGTAAATATTGTACTAGTTACAGTCCAATGAATTACATGTATAATTGCATTACTTGTGTTTGAATTGATATTCCAAATAAGCAAATTACTCTGTCCCACGCTGTATATGAAATGATCTTATTCATTAAATGATATAAAGAATCGATTATTAACCTTTACTATTATTTCTACTTGGGTGCAGCTAATTCTTATTCCTTAAAGATGCTATATTTTTTACTGTACGTTAATACCTATCTATTACTTAACTTCCTCATACAATTAAACACAAAATGTGACATGTTCTTTCCTAATAAACGTAATATAGCCAGCAAACAGGTTATCATATAAAATTATAGACAGTTGACAGATTTCTATCCGAATTTATTTGTTTTCTTCTATTTTTTTAACGATGCATTATGATGGATTTAATCTTGTGATTGTTTTTTTGAATTACTCTAATAATAATAATAATAATAATAATAATTATTATTATTGTCATCATCATCATCATCATCATCATCATCGATATATTAATAGGATAGCGTATGTGTTATCTATTTTGTGTGTTACGCTTACATCTGATTGACTGTCCTTTAATGGTTATAGACTTCTATTTCTTACATTAAGTAATTTTACCAAGAATTCTTCATAAGTTTTGTGATCGGTTTTGATTATAACTGATGGTGCTTAAGTCATTTATTTCTGTATAAATAATTTTATCAAGAAATTTTCATAAGTTTTGGTTTCGGTTTTAATATATGCTGAGATAAGATTTATTTTTTTTATGTTCACCATGAATTCGTACATAAAAACACAGATAAATTTGATATTATTATATTTTGGCTCGAGAAATTTCATTAATATGTACTATAATGTGTTGAATTGCAAAGAAAAAAAAACAAACTAATTTCCCCATTTTCCTGAAATGTTTAGTTTTAATCATGAAATTTTCAGTAAAAGTTTCCTATTTTTATGACCATTAGACGTTACTCCCATTATTCATATTTTACGCTTTTAATCTATCCGTGAACAACCAATGCATATAAACAGCTTCGCAAATTACACACAAAATTAAGACATCACAGATTCTAAGGCAAAGTGAATGCACACATTCATTATAATATAATACTTAATATTCTTGTTAACAATTTCCTATATTATCCCAGGCAACGGAGGAAAACATATCCTGCTAGTATATATATATATATATATATATATATATATATATATATATATATATATATATATATATATATATACAGGGTGTCCGTAAAGTCCATGTGCACTTTAAAAAAATTATAACTTTATTTATATTTGCAATAGAAATAATCTGTAAAATGGATTTGAAAGAAGTAAATCTATGTTTTTTAACATTTTATTGAAATTTTATTTAACTTTCCACATTAGCAATACAAATGGTAATACGATTTTGCAGTTCACGAAAAACATTTGCCAAATGATTTATAGTAATGCCTGAAATCACATTAGTTATTCTAGCTTTCAAATCTTCCAATGAACTAGGTTTGGTTGCATACACAATTGTTTTCATATGTCCTCATAAAAAAATCTAATGGAATCAAATCTGGCGAACGTGGAGGCCAATGAACTGGTACACCCCTTCCGATCCATCTGTTAAGAAATTCCTGATTTAGAAACTGTCTAACACGCCGAGCAAAGTGACAAGGAGCGCCATCTTGTTGAAACACTATATCATCTTTCAATTTTAATTGTTCAAGTTGCGGAATAAAGTAATTCTGCAACATACCTAAGTAGCTGTCACTGTTAATAACACGATCTTCAAAAAAATATGGCCCTATGATTCGATTTATTCCAAAATCACACCACACATTAACTTTAAGAGAGTCCCTTTCATATTCAACAGTTTCATTTGGGTTTTCAGTTCCCCAAATTCGGCAATTATGCCTGTTGACCTTGCCACTAATGTGAAATGTTGCTTCATCAGAAAACAGTAAATTAACCACAAATGCATCATCATTGCAAAGTTTTTCACTGAACTGGTGACAGAAAGCCGTGCATAATAATCCACTTCTAACAACTGTTGATGTAATTGAATTTTGTAAGCTTTCATATGAAGTTTTGCCCGCAGAATCTTATGCACAGTAGACCTGTGCAGCCCGAGCTCCAATGATGCCCGTCTTACAGACTTTCTTGGACTTGCAGTAAAGAATTCTTCTATGGAAGCAACACTTTTGTCACTGACCGTGGTTTATCATGGACAGAGCCTGTTTCTTTAAATTTTTTCATCCATTTAACAATGGTGTTCCTATGAGGCGCTTTTTTTTATTGTATTCAATTCTAAACTTTCTTTCTACAGCAATAGTAGATTTCAATTCAGCCAACCAAAGGACACAGTTTACTTTTTCCTCAATTGAAACCATAGGACCAAATTGATTCTGAAAAACAAAAGAAAATATTTTTTACTTATTTTTTACTTATCTAAAAATTGTTACGAATTTTCTGGTGAAAAATTATTCAATAACTATACTTAAAACTAGATCCATGAAACTTTATAACATTTTTTACAGATTATTTATATTTGCGATAGAAATAAAGTTATAAATTTTTTAAAGTGCACACGAACTTTATGGACACACTAATATATATATAGAGAGAGATAGACATAAACAGACAGACAGAGAAAAGAAAGAGACTGACAGACTGACAGACGAACAGACAGAAAGATAAAGTTTACAATAGAAATATATTTTGAGGTATATATCCCTTATAATATTCATCTCAATGAAGTTATGCTTCCGGTTTTTTACGCTGTCGAAATAAATACTGAAAATATTAGGTTGACAAGAAAGTTATTGCGGATTTTTTAATTTTAAATGATGTATTTTCGAATAAGTTTTCGTTATAACAGCTTTACTTTATATATATTTTAAAGAGCGTTTTCGCTCTATCTAATGATCTCAATCGCAATTGTTTTTAAACACTTAAGTATTTTTAGAACTGAATACAAGATGGAAAAAAAACAAATTCGCACAATTTTCTTATTTCAATTCCAATGCTGAAAAAGCCCGTGAAATAAACCAAGTGTTTTGCCCAGGAACCACTACTAAACGCACAGCAGAATGGTAGTTTTAGACATTTCGTGACAACGACGAGAGTCTTGAATATGATGAACGTAGTGGTCGGCCATCGGATGTTGTGTTGACTACGATCAATTAAGAGCCTTAGTCGAAACAAATCCATGCAAAACTGTTCAAAAACTTGCTTCTGAATTAGACCTAACATATTCAGCGATTTCCAACCACTTGAGAAAGATTGAAAAGGCGAAAAAATTGACAAAGGGGCACTTCACGAATTGAAAGGCAACCAAAAGAAATGCCGTTATTAAGTGTCATTCTCTCTTCTTTATGCAACAAGATCAACCCGTTTCACGACCAAGTTATGACTTGTCATGAAAAATGGGTTCTTCACGACGACCGGCGACGCTCAGCTCAGTTGTTAGACACCAACGCAGCTCCACGGCACTTTCCGAAGGCAGAACTGCATCAAAGTGAAGGTCATCCCGAGTGTCCGGTGGGCTGCGACCGGTCTCATCCATTACAGTTTTTTGAACGCAAGTGAAAACATTACAGCAGAGAAGTTCTGTCGCTCTGTGACTTTTAGTTTCGGAAAAGATAGCGTTTAAAAATATGGAGGCAGAAAGACAGACAGACATAGTGAGTTTTATAAACAAATGAATGAAATACGTAAAAAACTTCGACAACTCAGCATTTGTCACAACAAAAGGCTTAATTCTCCTCCATGGCAATGCCCGACCGCAAGTCGCTAAACCGACTCTGCAGAAGTTGGACGAATTGGGTTACAAAACCCTGCTTCATCTGCTATACTCTCCAGATCTTTTACCTTCCGACTACCATTTTTACAAGCATCTCGAAAACTTGAAAGTTGAGAATTGCAAAAGCTAAATGAAAGATGGTTGATGTAAGGTTGACACAGAAGGAAGAGGTCAAATGCAGTAAACAAAACGGGACTCGAACAGTGATGAATAACGAATGACGTCACGTTTATTGAGCGAGATAAAACTGTTTTAAGATCAGTCTTTTGGTGGAAGCCATGCGAACGAAACACAGTCCATTATGTAGAAAACTAATAATCTCAGCGAATGTTTCTGATGTGTCTGCTTCACTCATTTCTTAAGTTAGAAAGTTAAGTTTAAGAAAATGATAATTATTAAGTCAACTTCAGTTGGTCTTTCATTGGTGTAAATTCTCTCCTAATATGAACTTTAAAGATTTCTTTCTCAGCGAATGTCTTGTGTCTTTTCCAGATGAAAAGTTTTATTTGTCTTATTTAAATAGACGAAATGATCAACAACCGCACATGAAACAACATAAAAGACCAGTATTAAAACACGCATGTATGTATATAAACTTTTATTTATTTGGGGTATTGATTACTCATTAACGAAAACAATATATTAGTATAAAATAAATAAGACAATAAAAATATTTGCTAAAACTGAAACTGATGTCAGTAATGATTCGCACTAACCAATAAAATTGCTCATGCTTTTGATTTGTTTCTCCACGATGGCAGAGTTGAACATAAGGCCGTTTTTAATGTGGGGGAAAAATGCATTCTGAATCGAACCAAAATTAAAGATTACCCCAATCGACAAGGATTTCTTTTTCACTAAACAAGGGCGAGAAAAAAAAATGAAGGATAGCAATAGAACAAAGACTGCTCCCAGCCCAAACGGCAAAAGTGCTGATATGTCGTTAAAGAGAAAGCCAAAAATAAAAGCTGAAAACGCTAACGCTTTATATTTCATTTTACCTCGGCATCCGATAATTACGCACTCGATATTGACAATATCAGCTCTAACCCCAGGCGACTGTTCCCGCGGACGGCGGAGACAGCCACAGACAGGCAGATGAACGTCTTGAATGAAATATGAGATCACAACGGGTAGTGACAATGCAAACGGGGGTCGTCAATCATCAGAGTGGTTTTGCTCTGTTTTTGGTCGAGAAGTCGCCAACCGCCTGGCGAGATTCCGCTGCACACATGAGTTATGGCTAACCGTCAGGCACCATAATAACAGCACTTTCCCATCTTTTCCTACTACCCCTCTCCTTCTTCTCCTCCTCCACCTCTCCCTCCTTCTACTCCTCTTCCTAACCCCCTCCGTTGGTTCGCAGGTTACGCTTTAGTTCATTAGTTCTCATACAAATAACAACAACAATTCATTCAGGTAAAAGCAGACATACATTCAGAGAAAGAAAGTGAGAGAGAGAGAGAGAGAGAGAATGAGAGAACCAGAGAGGGGGGGGGGAGAAAAAATTGTACTCTATTACTGTTTTTAATTACCGTTGTGATCTTGTAAGGCATTCATAGTCAAGACAAACACAGTGGTATAATTAACCAAACAAATTTATGCTCTTTGTTAGATCTTGTCTAAGTGTGAGAGAACGAAAGAGAGAGAGAAAAAGAGAGAGAGAGAGAGAGAGAGAGAGAGAGAGAGAGAGACTAGTAGTGGATGCACCCGCTCATATGTGGCAACAATACCCCCTGCATGGGCGAATGGTGGCTTTATAGAGATACAGTATACTGTCAGGTGTAATACGGCATAATCACATTGACGTACCGGTTCCCGCTGGATCACCGAAGTAAAGTAACATTGAACTTGGTCAGTACTAAATGGATGACCATTTATGGCTTCCAGGTGATTTATGTGCTCACACTTATCTCGGCATTGTTTCCAGTGTCCTGGACTTCTCCTTGCCACTGGACACAAGCAGTGCCGATTCAGGAGAAGTGTGGTTGGTGATTGCGCAACCCTTGCCCCACAATTACACGCGCAACTGCTTCTACAGGGGGTATCATTTGTCTTTCATGACTGAATAGAGACATCGATGAGTATACTGTCAGGTGTGAGTAATTTTCTAGCATGGTAATGAGAATCCACCTTCTTTGCAGCAGCCTTGGCAATGTCTTTAATGCATTTGTTTTAATTGATGTTGCCTGTGAGTATTAAGCCGAGAAGTAGCGTATTATTAATCATGGCAATCGGTGATTGAGAAGGTTTCTTATAATTATTAAAGGGAAGAAGCTTAGCCAAAGCTGCATAACATGTAATGTAAAAAATAAGACGTTACAGAAGTACACGTCACGATTTTGGGATGATAACTGTCAGGCATTGCTGCTACGACGTTTAGATGTAACTAGTTTTTTTATTATTTTTGGGTAAGTCCATTTAGTCTTGAAATAAGTATATCAGCTTATCATATGACAATTTCTGATATATCACTACAGATTAAAGCCAAAATCCGCTCGAGTTAAAGAGTTAATGAGATAAATGGATTGTCTGTTGAATGATTACGAATATTATGCAGGGATTGAAAAAGAATGAATAGAATTGATAGCTTAGTATAGTAGTTTTAAACACTATAAAGCTGCATTCAGTTTTTTTTTAAATATAAAATTGAAGTTGATGAAGGGAGATAGATATTACGCAGACACCTATATCTGTGATTGTTAGCTTCAAAGCGCTGGCGAAGTTAAGTTTGCAAGGATTGGCTTGTGAATGTTTTTTTTTCTTCACTGAATACAGTCATTGATATTTCTAAATAGTCACTCATCAAGTACTGATCAGGCACAACGTTGCTTAACTTCGATGATTAAAAGAGAATATTAACGTGATTATGACCGCACTAAACGCAAAGGCAAGGGGAATTGTTAATAAAAAAAGAAGGGGGAAAAGAGTAATTGGGATATGTTGATTTGTAACAAAGGATGGGAAAATATTGTTGCGTGTTGGTAGAGAGAAAGAGCGAGAGGGATAGAGAAAGAGAAAGAGAATGAAAACAATAGAGAGAGGGTAAGAGATACCCTTATATTGACAGTAATAGAAAGGATAAAGATATAAATAAAAACATTCACAGCACGAACTCGTCTATAAAAAGTGTTTCCATTTTTTGTTTATTTTACTCGTCTTGTAAACAGCGTTTCCATCTTTTTATGTTCACCTAAAACCAAACGGAACTTTCATGAACAAAGTTTTTTTTTCAAGAACATTTCATATATAGAACACAATACCACGGGATTGCTTCCATGCTGATTACAGCATGGTCATTTTCACTTCCTATGTTAACAAATACATGTCGAGCTGCCTATCATGCAATAAAATTATATCAATTCTACCATCGTACTCAATCATCTCATAATATTGTTCATAATCCAATGTATTATCTTTCAATGGTTTTTCGCCTTAATAAGTGGTGACTATAAAAACAACTCACCCATACGTGTGTTTAGAAAGTCGTAGTTGCATTGTATTCAATTATTTTTACCACTTAAAATCAATTTTAAGTTATATTAGTGTTAGGATAATAGAACTACTGTCAAAAAGAGCAAACTCATTTACCGTTTCAGACAGAATTGTGCCACTATATCTTAGTGCCACGGTTGCTAACACACTCTACAGCATGGCCGGGTGGTGATTTGGCCAGAAGCGTAGAAATACAAAGAAGTGCAATCTCAGAATTCGCTTTCTAGATCGAGCCTTTTTTCGGCTAGACGGCATGGGGTAAGCACGTGTGTTTCTGTCTCTCCGTGAACGAGGGAGCCACCCCCTTTCCATCAGGCCTATGTATGTGGCTAGCTCAGTCTAATAATTTTTAAAGTTTAAGTATTAATTGCTTTTGATCCTTTTTTGTAAAACATTGTAAAATATTGTAATATATTTATGTACAGAAATAAAATAGTTAAGATTTCTCATAAATATTACGATTGTGTCGTGTTGTGTGTTTTATTGACTCTGTCATGAATGCTTCCATCAAACAACAAAGTTGTCTGGAGGATGAAGAAAGAAAATTCCAACAAGTATGCCACCAGGGAGAAGAGGTCTTCTTGATAAAATAAAGGAGCCACACCCACATCCAACATCTCAGGTATGATTTTCTTCTTTTCATACAAACCCTAATGATTGGCCATCTTCACATCTTCATAAGACCACTTCTAAGACAATTAGTTTAGCATGTGAAGCCAGTCATACTCCAGTGACCGGCTGATCGTGTTATAGAATTACCTCTTTCATTTTGCTTATTGTTGTGGTTGCAAGGTTGAACAATAATTAGTAAGGAAATACAATGAAGACGCAAACAACAAGATAACGCAATAATAAGTGTATTAAAGAAAAGGTATATTTACAATATGTACAAATGACGGTGTCGAGTCAGAGAGTCTTGGTGGGAGGACATGTACGCTCTTCGGCGTCACTTCTGGTGGCATTTGAGTAAGACACACCAAGGCCAACCTAGGTTTGCCATTTATAGTGTTATGTTATTCGCATATGCAAATAAGTGGTTGCCACCACAACACCCCCCTCCCAAGATTTGAAGTCACACAGATTTCAATATCTTTTTCTTTTTGGGTTTACCATTAATGGTTCATTCACTTTTCTTTTCCTACCTGATCTTCGGGGTTCAGGTGCATTTTGAGGCGGTTCCAAATTTAAAGATTCGTATATGATATCTATGGTGTCCTCCTCTTCGACTGTTGTCGTATCATCATCATCTTGGATATGACGTTTTTTTATCTGATTTAGGTGCCTGTTATGTATATTCTGTGGACCTTTAATCATGTATGTACAATCACAATGCGTTTATCCACTACTCCACATTCCCAGTAAGATGTGTTATTTCTGTAGCACTTAAAATATACTCGATCTCCCGAGTTATATTTCTTTCTTCTCGTGTGTGTAGTGTTTCGGATAATTGCCTGCCTTGGCAATAGTTTGTCAAACGCTGATTTTACCTTTCTGGCAAACATTAGATCAGCTGGTGATATGTTTGATGGTGTACTAGGATGTGGTGTAATCCTATATACTTGCAAGAATTGTTGCAAAGCTTTTTCTGTTGGTGTTCCAATGGATTTCTTTAACGCTCGTTTTAGCGTGTCCACGAACCTTTCCGCGAGGCCGTTCGACCTTGGATGATACGGCGGAGTCGTGATGTGCTTCACTCGGAACGTGTCGCAAAATTCCTTAAACTCTGCGGATGTGAACTGCGTTCCGTTGTCAGTGACCAGTGTGTCTGGTACACCGAATCTTGCAAACAACTCGTGTAGGAACCCTATTGAGTTGTTCGTTGTTGGATTCCTGCAACGCATTACCTCCGGCCATTTTGTGAAACTATCCACTACAATTAAATAATAGTTTTCACCTACTGGACCAGCGAAGTCCATGTGGATTCTCGACCATGGTTGGTCGGTTTTCGGCCAAGGTTTGTGTACTATAGGTGGAGATTTTGCCGCTAACTGGCATCCTTTACATTTATCAATTGTTGTCGCTATGTCAGTGTCCATGTTACGCCAGTACACGTAGCTTCTCATTAACGACTTCATTCGATTTATCCCCGGATGTCCTGTGTGGAAATCTCTTAACATCCTATTCTGCAATGTTTTGGGTATTACCACTCTCTCGTTGTACAGTAACACATCGTCACATATGGAGAAAACTTCCTGCACCTTTGTGTCCGTTATAATTTTCTCTTTTATGTCCTTTATATATTCGTCTTTCTCGGCTTCCCTTTTAATGTCCGACAAAGTTACGGGTAGTTCCTTAATGATGTTTGCTACCATATTTTTTACTTCAACACTTGTCCGAATTGCTGCAATGACTGATTCTTCCAGATTGTGTTTCTGTGGTATCAGTCTTGACAGTCCATCCGCATGGCAAATCTTTTTTGATGCTAGATGTTGTAGCTGGAAATCGTAATTAAGTAGTATTGTACCCCAGCGCAGCAATCTATTTGCGGTGTATACCGGCAATCCTTTTTTTGATCCATAGATCGTGACTAACGGTTTATGGTCGGTTTCAAGTATGAATTGTCTACCATATAAATATCGGTGAAATTTAGTCACGGCAAAGATTATGCTCAACGCTTCTTTTTCGATTTGTGAATATGCCCTTTCGGCTGGTATCAGCGTTCTCGAAGCGTGCGCTATTGGTTTTCTAGACCCATCCGGCATAATATGTTGAATGCATGCTCCTAAGCCGTAGGAGCTAGCGTCACTAGCGACGACTATTTTTAAGTTTGTGTCAAAATGCGTTAAGAATAATTCGGATGTTAGTGCGCTCTTTATTTTGTCAAAAGCGGTTTGACATTCTTGCGTCCAGTTCCGCGGTGTATCCTTTTTAAGCAGATTATTTAAGGGGGCTCGCAAGTTATGCATTCCTTCAATAAAAGATTGGTAATAATTTGCGAGTCCTAAGAAACTCTGCAAGGTTGTTACATTATCGGGCGCTGGCATGTTTTTTATTGCCGCAGATCTGTCTGGGTCTGGACGTCGTCCATGTTTGTTTATTATGTGTCCAAGATACTTAATCTCGCTCATACAAAAGTCACATTTACTTTCTTTTACTTTAAAGCCGAATTCTTGTATTCGAGTAAATACTTGTTTCAAATGTTCCTTATGTTCTTCTAGGGATTTGCTCCTGACAACCATGTCGTCCAGGTATGCACATGCGCACTCAATACCACTTAGCACGGTGTCCATCGCTTGCTGAAAGATGGCAGGCGCTACTTTGATGCCAAAAGGCAATCGGCTGTATTTGTATAATCCCTTATGCGTATTGATGCATAGTATTTTTGAGCAATTCTCCTCGACCGGTATTTGCAAATACGCGTCGCTCAAGTCTATCTTGGAGAAGATATTACCCCCATTCAACTTCGTGAATATTTCTTCTGGGCTTGGTAGGGAGTAATGGTAATCTTTTAATAGGGAGTTGACCCCGGTCGAAAAGTCTTCGCACACTCTAACTTCGTCATTCTTTTTCTTTACGTATACGGTGGGGGCTGCCCACTCGCTGTGTTCTATTTTTGATAGAATTCCCGTCTGTTCCAATCTATTTAATTCTTTATCAATCTTTTCCAACCCAGCGAACGGAACATTTCGCTTTTTTCTAAAAATTGGGCTGGCGTTTTCTTTAAGTTCAAACGAGGCCTTGAATTTATTGCAGCGACCTAAGTTAGTCGTGAATGCCTCAGGAAATAATTCTTTTAAATCGTCTTTTATATTTACTGTTGTTGGAGAAGAACATTCTAATTTTTTACAGAATGTATTGATTGGCTTATCCCATAGTCCGAATTTCTCAATTAAATCTATTCCAAACAGATTTTCACTATTTTTTAGTACGAATATTTTTAATTTCTTCGAAATCCCTTTCAATTTTATCGGGAGGACACCTCCTTCAAATTTTATACCACCACCAGTTACCGTCCGGGCTGCTTTACTAGTTTTCATCATAGCCGGTTTTCCCAACTTTTTCCACGTATTCAGGTTTATTATAGAAACATCGGAGCCGGAGTCGAGTTGTAACTTTATTGATGTTTTAAATATTTCCACTTTTACGTATTTTCGCCGATCTTTGTCTAATTTTGTATTTGATTTTGTTTGCTGTACTCTCTTTCTGGTGTAATCTTTATATCTGCAGCAATTGCTTTTGTGTCCCACCTTCTTACAAATGTAGCATTTTTTCTTCTTATAAGGACAATCTGATTCCCAATGCTTTTCTGCACATCTCTTACAGTTATATCTAGGAAGAGGCTTGTTATATTGTGTACTATATTTATGGTTATTATCTTTAGAATATCCCGTTCCATTGCTTTTCTTTGTAAAGTTCTTGGTTGGTGCGTATGGTTTTCTAACTTTTCTTACATATGCCACTCCGGATTCTTCTATATTTTTTGAATCCCTTTTTAGTGTAATGGCCCTTTCACAGTCCTCTGCTAGTTTCTGGAGGGTTAAATCTTGCTCAGATTCCAGCTTAGACAACACTCGTCTGCGTATTTCTGCAATTTTCGTGGAAACTAACCCTTGAGCGAAGATTAGACATTTAAAATCTTCTACCGTTAGTTCTGCAAGCTTAAAATTATTGCAGTTTTTATTGACAACTGATGCGTATGTTAAATAATCTTGGTTGTCCATCTTTCTTAGATTCATGCACAGCCATCTTTTATGAAAAAGAGATATATTTGGATTAAATAATTCTTTTAGTAATTTTACAGCTTCCATGAACTCTAATTCCGCAGTTTTTTTAGGTAATATGTAATCTACGAATTTGCTGTGTTCTGATGTACCCAATTTTCTGAGTAAGAGGCTCACTTTCTGACTATTTGGCCAATTTTTACAGTCCAGTTGAAAAACATCCTCGTATCTTGTGTATTATGCTTCAAAATTCTTCTCTTCCTCAGGCACATAATGAAATGTGTCCATGCTATTAAAAATAGTTGTATGGGAGAAATTAACACTATCGACATTTTCTCGATTACTCTTTAGTAGTTCCAGTGTTTTAGCAAATCGTTCCTCTTGTCTTTCTTCATATTCCAATTGTAGTTTCTTATGCCTTTCTTCCTGTTCCAATTGCAGTTTTTTCTGCTATAATTGCGCCATTTTCTGCTTTTCTTCTTGTTCCTGCTGCCATTTCAATAATCTGTCCTCTCTCTTTTCCTCGCGGTCAGCCTGTGCCTGTATTTGTGTTTGCAAAAGTTCGTTTTGTGTAGCTTGTCTGCGTTCATCCCGCTCAGCCTGTGCTTGTAAAAATTGCATGGACATTTTTGATAAGTCTTCCATGTTTTTTTTTTTTTTTTTTAGTGTGTAGGTAAAAAAAAAATTGTACCATGTACAATATACACCGGTTTGAGTTACAACAAAAAAGCAAATTGCTGTAAGCTCCTGTTTTCCATAATAATATCGCTGCTTGCAATAATATATTCTTTTTGCGAGTCACGCTGCAAAAAAAAAAATAAATAAAACAGGTTTATCTGGAATCACGAAATGGAATTGACTTTCCGTTTTTAGGCACTTACTAATAAGTAACTCTTTCCACAAAATAAAAGTTTGGGTTTTTTTTATCGAGTCACAATTGAATAAATGTATGCAGTACATTTAGTTCTTTGAGTTTTTTTTCTAGTATTTTAGTAATTAAAATACCTCTTAAATTGAGATTACCTTTTTTTCCGTGACGTTTTACTGTATTATCCGTTATTCAGTGACAACTTCAAGAAAAAAAATCCTTTCTTTGAATTTTAGTTTTAGCTGTGGTATTTCCTTTTAGTACCGACGTCAACCAAAGCATTAATTAAAAAGTCCTTTAGTTGTTGTTTTGTTTACGGAGAACAGTAATTAGAATCCACTGGTGAACTTTTTTCCGTAGGTTACTTCCTTGCTTTTCGTAATACGGGTCTGACCTGTCGTTTTTGCGACAGAACAAAGTTCGCTTTTCGTTTGCAAGTTGGTCCTTTAGTAAGATTTGTCGTGTAGCAACAAACAAAAATTCACTTTTACATTCGTTTGCAAGTCGGATTCCCAGAAAACAGCGTAAATTGTCGCTTTTGCGTAAAATCCGTTTGCTCGTCAACACTTTGCATTCCTTAAAAAAAATGGTCAACCTTTGCGTTGTACTTTTTTTTTTTTTAAATAGTTCTTCGTCAAACTGTTATATTTGACGCTTCATATCTCGTCGCCAACTGTTGTGGTTGCAAGGTTGAACAATAATTAGTAAGGAAATACAATGAAGACGCAAACAACAAGATAACGCAATAATAAGTGTATTAAAGAAAAGGTATATTTACAATATGTACAAATGACGGTGTCGAGTCAGAGAGTCTTGGTGGGAGGACATATACGCTCTTCGGCGTCACTTCTGGTGGCATTTTAGTAAGACACACCAAGACCAACCTCGGTTTGCCATTTATAGTGTTATGTTATTCGCATATGCAAATAAGTGGTTGCCACCACAACACTTATGTAATATGAGTTCTCGCGTGGGGATGCAAGAACAAGACGAGGCAGACCGCTAGCGGGCGCCAATAAAAATATGACTTTGAATCCGAACAAGGGAATATAGGGATATATTACTCCTGGGCGTGATAGTCCTGGGACACAAACTCAAGTAATATTGGACTAAAACTGATACAAGTAATATGCATCATCTATACGTTGCTTCCTTGTAAATACATTTTTTATCATTCATGCGCTACACACATACACACATATTCACATATTCACATACACACATATTCACATATTCACATACACACATATTCACATACACACATATTCACATATGCACATATATGTTTTATGGCATAATATTCTGTAAAGCGTTAATAGTTATATGCCGGCACCCCTATTCATAAAATGCACTCCCTCGAACTCTTGATAGAAAATACACTCAATGAGACAAACTCGTGTGACACAATGATAAAGCGTTATTTTGGGGAAGAGCTAGAGCTTCCAACATTTAAAATTTACATACTCGACCTTCCTTGTACTTAGATGGAGATGAATATAATTTAAAGCGTGTTATTAAAAGCATGATGTATTCAGATCGTGTCGCAAATCGTTTTTTTAAATTTTATATAAACTGAAATTAACACTTGTTTATAAAATCGAGGTTGGTTAGTTCTGTCGAAAAGTTAAATGTTGAAAATTTAATAATAAATACATATTTTTCTCCTTTATTTGTACGCATGTCTCTATGTCTCCCTCTCCCTCTTTCCTTCCTTTTTTCTCTCTCTTTCTCACACTCTCTCTCTCGCTCTTTCTTTCTTTCTCTCATTTTTCGCCATGAAGGAAGACTTGTAATTCAGTTAGAACAGAAACTCAGTCCCGAGCAGTTGGAATCCTATCACAGATGGGCCAGTCGCTTGACCAAACCCATGAGTTTAATAAAATGTTCATTCTTCAAACTGAATAAAAAAAAAATTTATATATAAAAAAGAAAATCTGTTGTTGGTTCATTGCTCCTATGCCTCCGTTCAGTCTCGAAAGACAAAGGATACCCCCTGTAGGGGCAACTGCAGGGGTAATTATGTGGCAAGAGTTGCGCAATCCCAACCACACCTCTCCTGCATCGGCACTGCTTGAGTTCAGAGGACGACTGGAAACAATGCCGAGATAAGTAGAGAGCACAGACAGCGCATGGAAGTCCCAAATGGTCACCCATATGGTACTGACCAGGCTCATCGTTGCTTAACTTCGGTGATCTGACGGGAACTGGAGTGTTAAACGTTATTATGCCGTATTACATGACTACAATTCCCACAATCATTCAATTCAAGCACCAAGGGTCCAATCCCAGATAATTCTTTGGGGAAATTGTATAATGAAAACCCTGCCACTAATGACAATGAGAACTCGAAAAAAAAAGACCAATCAAACAGACGGAACAGACATCAGCCCCTTGATTAAACCTCTTGATTGCATGAGGTTGTTCCTCGTTATATGCAGGTTTAATGCGATCAGTAGCGATAGTATTTTTCTTTTCTTTCCTCAACGTAGTCAAATATTTTTCATGCCTTTCCAAAACTACGTATGGTCCTGAATAATTTGGGCAAAGTAGCATTTTAATTGCATCGTTCCTGATAAATATATAATAGCATGTTTGAAGTTCGTTTCGGATGTAAGTTTGTTTGTTTGCTTCCCTAGTTGATGTAAAATTGTGAAGAGACATTTTATGTTTCAATTCTGTCACAAACGATGTAGTGAGTGAAATTCTGTCTTTAGATTGAAATACTGTCCATGTAGGGTCAATGCTAATCGGAAAACTATCTCTGCTTGTGTGCTCTGTAAATCTTCTTTCACCGTGTTTCTTATCGCTAGGAGAATTAATTAATTGTCTGCCCAGTCTGCATTGTTTAAATACATAGTCCAGGAAGCTGCCCATTGTCTGTGGAATCATTCCACTATCCCATTTGCATAAGGGTGATAAGCAGTTGCCTTAAAGTGATTGGTTACTAACAATTGATAAATTTGGCAAAAAGAGTTAATTGGAACTGTGAGCCTTGTCTGTTGTGATTACTGAAGGTACTCAAAAATTTCTATCCAATCCTGCAGTATAACTCTGGCTATTGTTGCGGCTTAAGTATCTTTGACTACTATGGCTCTAGGCCATCTGCTAAATCTATAAACTATAGTGAGGATGTGTATATGTCCTTTTGAGGTGGGTAAAGGTCCTACTAAGTCGATGTGAACATTAGTGAATCTAGCGTCAGGTGTGCTAAAATGCCAAGTGGTGATTTTGTCTGTCTATGAATTTTATTCTTTTGGCAAAGTATATAAATTTTAGTAAAATTGCGAACATCCATGTTCATACTGGGCCAAACAAAGCGTTCTACTATTAATTTCACAGTTGCTCGTTTTCCTGGATGAGATAAGTTATAAAAATGTTAAAAACTTGTCTCCTGATGCTCTGTGGTATATACGGAGCCGGATGTGTTATACGGTAAAGTTGGTTAATTTTTAAAGTTCTGATATCCTTTCTGCTGTTGTATTAAACATTCTATTGCTTATTATATAGTACCAAATATATAGTAGTGATTTGAAAAGTAAAAACAAATCAGCTAGAATCGAAACCAAAGCATAAAAATAACGTTGTTGAAGATATAAATGTACATAAAAATGATCAGAAAGTAACTCGCACTTTTTGTGCAATAGTAGCTTGAAGATTTGTCTTCTTGCAGAAGACAATGATAAATGATTTATATACATTTTACTAGCAGTGGTGATGGGGGGCGCCCAGCTTTGCCCGGTCGTAAAATGCGCTTAAATATGATATTTTAATTTGTCCAGATTTCATATATATTATTATAGTCGTGATTTCAAAAGTAAAAAAAAAATATTTGAATGCCACCAGTTAGAATCGAAACAGAAAGCAAAATTGTAGCATTCAAAGCTGGTGACGTTACCACTGTACCTATGTGACACGCATATGAACTGATTAAAAATAAACTAAGATGAATGTACAAAATATGTGACAATTTTTTCAATTTTGACCCATTAAAATCAATTTTAACCGGATAAAACCAATAAAACAACAGTCCATAAAACAAAAAACAGTGATTTAAGGCCCCTAGCGTCGCTCTGTGACTTTTAGTTTCGGAAAAGATAGTTTGAAAATATGGAGGTAGACAGACAGACAGACAGACAGACATAGTGAGTTTTATAAATTAGATTTCACATTAATAGAGAACTCCAATGTTCAAGGTTGAATGAGAATTAATACTGCATACTTTTTACTATTCTCATAACGCTGTATCATTTTCTTTGTTGTTTTTACTGCTCCCCTTAGTCGGAAAAAAACGTGAAATTTTAGAACTTCTCTGAATATAGAATTTTTGCAATTTCAGTAAAAGCGGATATACACATTTATAGTTTCATAGGGCGTTCCCATGGGCCACTTAAAGTGTGGCGACATCTAAATATTTGGCACATAGCAAGCAACGTAGAGACTTAGGACCACTTCCATTGTCTTCTGCAGGAAATTATACTTTAGCGATGTCCGTTCGTTGTGGTGGATACTCAGATAGCATGTGTTGTTTGCCTTTTAGACGTCAACCGGATTTATACTCTTTGCTTTTTGTGTGAGTCGATTTATAGGTAAATTAGCTTAATTCCTGCTTGATCTGGCAGGGAGATCTCTTCTCTACTACAGGGCTCCCCACCAAGAACGGTTGTGGGAATGTCACCGCCGTTCGACACTGATGCGTCTGTAGCAGAAGGTGATCATAGAATTTAGGTAATCTCTTGCGAGTTTCTTGAGCCAGTTAATTGTCTTTCTTGCTCTCATTTTGTATGGTTGAGTTGCTTGTTCAGTTGTTTTATCGGTGACTGTAAAGAGTTGAAAATGTCTGTGTTAGGCGCATCCAACCCAGTGGTTTCGCACTCAATATGGGCTTTCTTTAATCAGTCCACAGACACAGTATCGGTGCGACCATTTATATTCAGCTTGAAATATTTTTTTCTTGCCAAAACTTTTAATGGCTCCAGATAGGGAGGGCTCAAAGGTCCATGGACCATGTCATTTTGAATGAATATATGAGTCCATTTATCCATATATCTCTCGGGACATGTGATGAAATCATTTGTGAACGAGCACACAGGGGAGGTAGTCTCGAAAAATATGTCCGAAGCCGTGAGACTAATGACGAGATGTTTGTGTTGGATGAATTTTCAAGTGTGAGTATTGTACCAGGTAAAACCAGGTTAGTGCCATACAGCAGTTCTGCACAATTGTTCGTTGGTAGGTTGAAAGCGATGAGCAAGTGTAAGTAGATCTGCACAATTGTGTTCTTAGTCTGCTAGAGCGTTTGCAGAATCTAAGCGAGGAGGTTAAAATTGCTTAGCGAGTGCAAGTGGATCTGCACATTCTTAGTCTGCAAGTGCGTCTGCAGAGTCTAAGCAATAAGGTTGAAGTCAGTTACACAAAAGGCTTGCAAGTGAATCTGCAGTGCCAAGTACAGGCGAGTTTGAATCCCATGTCGACGTGCATTAATCGTGTTTGTCGAGTTCCTTATGTGTTGGTTGAATCAACGAACGCCCAGTCGTCGAGTTTTCCAATGTGCGTGTAGCTGCTAACTCGTTTTAAACTGGTGACTTCTTTCATAACGTCCAGTCGTTGAGTTTTTCCTTGGGGTGAGTTAGTTATTATATCCTGAACTGTTTCAGCTAATGGTGCCAGCATGCCATAACACAAAATGCGTAGCTGGTTATGTAGTAGGGACATCGGGAATTAAAAAAATAATGTCCACTTGTGCAAACCATAATTTTGCATCTTCTGCAAATGACGGTAGAGATATCAAACTAATTTTTTTTCTTTTTGCAGTGAAAAAAAAACAACAACGAACGGGCCAAATGAACAGAAGACAATTTTATAGACTAGCTGTCGAAGAGAAATTTGCACACAAAAAACTTCTTTTCTTTTTTTTCAAAATATAAAATGTCACAATTCATGAATATTAATAAAAGGAAATATCGTCTTGTGTGAGTGTGTATAAAAATAAAAGGAAATTTTCAGACGTTCTTCAAAACTTTCTTTGAATAAAGTAATAAAGTTTCAACAGCTTAGCACAAGAGGACAAAAATTCTTTTGTTCATTTGTAGTACTATTTTTTAGTAATTTTTTAATTGAAGAAAAAATGTTATCAAAACTAAAGCAAAATATTTAATGTAGTTTGAGTTAGGACTTATAACAATGAATAATCTGTTCGTCTGAAGCAATTTTTTTTTTGTTTTAACCAGTTGCTTTTTGGAAATTCCAGTAAGATTTGTAAACTGGTGTTAGGTGGAATTGTATTTTTTGTACACAGATAATGTGTTCGTTGAAGAAGGGGCTACAACTTTAGCAAGGTCAGTTTGTCGCTGTGGATACTCAGATAGCATGTGTTGTTTGCCTTTTAGATGTCAACTGGTTTTATGCCCTTTGCTCTTGGTGTGAGTCAATTTATATGTAAATTAGCTTAACTCTCGCGCGATCTCGTAAGGAGATCTCTTCTCTGCTGCAATACATATGATTTAAATTTTATAAACACAGGAGATATTTGCAATTTATGCCCAGTGCCCACCCCCATTAGCAGTGATCTTTAGGATTCAGGAATACTTCCATCCCCTCTCCCCAATAAATGATACAGAAGAATGTACTTTTGGATTTTATGAACATTCTCTGATCATTATTTCCATAGAGAACACACCCACATGCTTTTTTTTTTACACAGTGATCACCACTTATCAAGGCCCGGAAGCCACTCAGGGATAAGGTTATTGCAAGTACATTACGTTAGTGTGGAGATTTGATGAAGTGTTTACTTAAGGGGGCGGTTCATTAGGAATTTGTTAACATTGGACTTGAAGACATCCTAGTTGTAGTCCGGTGGGAAGCAGGCAGACGGAACAGAGTTCCACAGGCGTGCAGTTCTAAGAAAGAAGCTTTGTTCATGGAATCCGCGTTTTGATTTAGGCACAGATATAGAGTGGGGGAAATTTTCCACAGTTGATTCAGCTAGACGGGTGTTTTTCGTGAAAGATTGGCGAGGGGGGACCAGAGATCGGAGTTCAGACGAGCACCTGCCATGGAAATAACGATAAAACAAGGATATGCTGGCAACGTCTCTTCTGTGGGAGAGAGGTTGCAGGGTAGAGAAAAGGGCATCCCCCACTAAGCCACGAAGTCTATTTTGTACTCTGTCAAGGCAGGATAGGCTGTTTTTAGCAGCTCCTGTCCAGATATGGCAACAGTATTCCATCCTTGGATGTACTTGGCTTTTATATAGATGCTGCAACTTTATCTATGCTATCATCGATATTTGTAGGAAAAGTCCTTCCAGACTAAAGCATTTTTTTTCCAATACAGAATACCATTTTTAGTTGGGTGTACCTAAGAGCACTCTCAACTGACTTAACAATTAAGTATATGTTCTTTTAATGCCCTAACGTCCAATGTAAACAAATCTTTGTCGATCCGCCCACTTTAATAACCGAATTATTACTATTTATTTTATCGTTTCTAATCCTTCCAAAGATTTTAAGTGGAGGAGTTTGAATGAAGAACTATAAGATGGCATATGATTAGTCATGGCAATCTATCTTCAATTTTTTTTTCTATGTCTCACGACTTGACTATTAAATGCTACTATAACTCTTCAGTCATATCGAATTCATAATGCATTTAGAAAATAATATCTACACAGTGTAAAATACGTGGGCCTAACCTTGTCATTGCTAAAAACATTGAGTAAAAGTCAAAAGCAAAAAATGTTGAGCATGTAAGCAGACTCAGAGCAATGGAGATGTTGGAGGCACAGGTGAATTGAAAGTCCTGAACGTTGAACTCTAATATCAAGGCATAAAATTTTGTTTCAACTACCAAACACGACATATAAGTGGCTGTTTTGTAATATTTGGTTATAGGTGTGTTAAAAATGAAATTTTCCAGATAAGCTTCAGATGAAATTAGAAAAATGAATTCTAACGTAAATAAGTTCTTGATGAGCCGTTCCATATAAGTTATCAAATTTAACAAATTTTCATTACTAATGATTATTATATTGTCCAATTTCTACTGTACACTCTTTAACCCTTATCCTTGAGTTGCCTCTTTGACCTTGATAATGAGTTGATACCTATGAAAAAAAAAAGAAAAGAAAAAGTCCAATGTGAACAAGTTCTAATTGAATCGTCCCCCTAAGTAATCCAAGTTTCAAAATTCCCACTGTTTACTATGCTAAAATCACAATGACTAATGTATACCTATTAACCCTTATCCTTGAGTGGCCTCTGGGCCTTGATAAGTGGTGACACCCTTGTAAAAAAAAAAAAAAAAAAAAAAAAGGTTAAATTAAATTTTGCAGGAAATTGCGACATAGTGGGAACTAAGCAATGAATCACAATCTCAGCTTCGTGTCAACGAATTTTACATGACTTTTCCAGATAATCTGTTCAAGACAAAGGATTGCTCCACCAAATTGATTTGTTTTTGCTTGTTTGTAAAATGATTTGAGCTTCGAGCAGATCTCATAAAAATCTCCTCAGGATTTGTCTGGTCTTCAAGATTGTCGATTCTCCCGCCGGCACTTAGACCAACAAGGCTCAGCGTTGCATACAAAGTTGGTGAAGGTCTGATCTGGAACACGCAACTGAATGATGCAACAATAACTTTATCACTCTTATTACATTTATTTGCGGTTCTGCGCCGTACATGTATTTGCATGTTACATGCAGAGATGACCAGAAGAGGATAGATTCTGATGCCGATTTCTTGCAGGCTTTCACCTAAGCGCTGTTAGCGGACTGATGCCTTAATATCGCTGGATGCCAGGCTTATTCGTCATAGATCGCATTGACAGGAACAGGAGTTCCAGATAGTTAGCTCTGAGACTATCACTTTACTTCCATCTCTGCTTTGGTAAGGAAAAATTGGATTTTATGGTGGGTACTGGCTTTTTTTTTTTTTTAATTCAATTTTCACCCCAGACAAGGCACAGTGCCACTTTGAAGCAGGGGGCTACTATTAGGGACTGAATTAGGGAGATGAGTAGAAAGATGTTTGTTAACATTACACTTGAACTTCTGCATATCATTGCAGTTGGGAAAGCAGAATCCCGGAAGGGAGTTCCAAAGACCCGCAGTTCTGGGTAAGAAACTATTGGATGAAAGGCTTTCTTGCACCTAGGGATCTCTACTGTAAAGGGATGAGACTTAGTAGCTTGTCGGGTTTGTCGGGGGTAGTTACGTCGGAGAGGTACAAGTGTTTGCAGTTCGTCAGACCATTCACCATTAAAGTATTTGTAGAACAGGCAGAGGGATGCAACATCTCGTCGATGGGACAGAGGCTGAAGCCTAGATGACAGTTCAGGACCTATCAGGTTAGCGACTCTCTTTTGAACCCTGTCCAGGAGCGAGAGACAAGCAGCAGATGCACCAGCCCAGATGTGACAACAGTACTCCATACATGGGCGAATGGTTGCCTTATAGAGGTATAGGATACTGTCAGGCGTAAGTAGTTTTCTAGCACGGTAGAGGGAGCATGCCTTCCTTGCAGCAGCCTTGGCAATGCTCTCAATGTATCTGTTCCAGTTCATATTCCCTGTAAACGTTAGGCCGTTAGGCTTAGTGATACAGACATATACGATCCCCTTTGATTATTATCAATGATATTTTTAAATCATAACTCAAAGAATTACTCGTTCAATTTTTTTATTGGAGTTCATTGGATCTACATGTTCCACATAAAATCATTATTTGTTTACTTTTTTCACTCCAAACAAGGAATATTGTAACTTGGACGTAAGGAACTACTATTTGGGATCATGTTTTACAAGGGACTATAGGGAGCTGAGTAGAGAAATGTCTGTTCACATTACATTTAAATTTAAGTACGTTAGTAAAGTTAGGTAAATAAGAAACAGGAAGAGAATTGAAAAGTCTAGCAGCACTTGAGAAAAAATCTATTAGAGTAGAAGGCTTTCTGGCATCCAGGTGTTATATAATGAGGTACCAACATGACATACAGAGATATGTACTTGCGACGGAGAGTTCATATGAATATGTGTACGTGTCATTACTAATGTATATAGTGGTTCTTCACTATTTGCACCTCAAGTTATTTTGTTGCAGTCTATTTATGTTCCAATGTTATGATCGTCTAAATGTTCATATGCGTGTGTGTGTATACTACATTGCCACTCACAGGCTACCTATATATACTACACTACTTCTCACAGGCTTTCTATATATACTACAATACAATATATATATACTATACTACCCCTTACATGCTACCTATATATACTACACTACTTCTCACAGGCTTTCTATATATACTACAATACAATATATATATACTATACTGGCCCTCACAGGCTACCTATATATACTACACTACTTCTCACAGGCTTTCTATATATACTACAATACAATATATATATACTATACTGGCCCTCACAGGCTACCTATATATACTACACTACTTCTCACAGGCTTTCTATATATACTACAATACAATATATATATACTATACTGGCCCTCACAGGCTACCTATATATACTACACTACTTCTCACAGGCTTTCTATATATACTACAATACAATATATATATACTATACTGGCCCTTACAGGCTACCTATATATACTACACTACTTCTCACAGGCTTTCTATATATACTACAATACAATATATATATACTATACTACCCCTTACATGCTACCTATATATACTACACAACCATCTATGTATATAAAGTAGTACCGTTTGTGTATGTGTGTGCGCGCTCGCGCGTGTGTGTGTGTGTGATGTATCCGACATACATTATTTTCACTGCGTCGTTGATCTTGGTCCATTTGGAATTAATCTGTTATTGGAGGGGAAGTTGGAACCTGTTTGAACGATTAGGCATTCAGTTAAAAAACGTTGATTGTATTTTATATTATCTTTATTTCACTTTCCAGAATGTCGACGCAGAAGAAAATGAAAAGTGAGTTCTTTGCTTGTGGTCTTAATAGTATCCAATGTAAGACACATCATCTCCCTCCCATCCCAAGGTGTGGCGGGGGGGGGGGGCAACCGTTAAACCCAACAGTTCCGTTCTATGTCCAATTTCCAAATTCAATTATTCATCTCAGCTAACTAAGACCACGTGACCCACACGTACTTCCGTCAGCTGATCAGGTGCTTCCGGTGACACGTGTCTATTTTATTGCTCAATAATGTTTTGACAACTTTTATCACAACATCTTCATATCTCATCTCTTATTTATCTCGCCAGTTAGATAGATAGATAGATCGAGATGGATAGATCGAGATGGATATATACAGAAATAGATAAATAGCTAGATCGAGAGATATACTGATAATACATATAAATAAATAGATAGATCGACAGACAGATTAATAGCAAATAATTTCTAGCGTTCCCAAGTACATAACACAGGGACCTCAACAGTGAATTAGTGTGATTTTGCTATTTGTAGAGTTAGTCGGGAGTATGTATGTCGAGGGGGGCACAAGTGCCATGTGTTCCTCAGAGCACATTCTATTAAAGCACTTGGCAAACAGGCTCAAGGATGCAACATTGCAGCGATGTGACAGAGGTTGGAGTTTAGTTGATAGTGCGGGATCTATCAGATTTAATACTCTTTTTCGGAACCTGTCTAAAAGGGAAAGCCTAGTAGTAGATACATCAATCCAGACGTGGCAACAATACTCCAAACGTAGGCAAATAGTGACTTTGTAGAGGTAAACCACCATAGAACTTACATTATCTATACATTAATACGCTAATTTGCTTCGACTGTTATCATCCTGACATTCCTTAAAAGCAAATCGCTTATAAACATTTGATTTTAATAAAAATCTAGTCACATTCTTATTGGATGAGGAAAACTGTAGCCACATCCTAATTGGATAAAAAAAAAAGTTATCTATAAAAACGTTGAATAAAACATGGTGGACTTAACTTTCTGTTCAAATGTATTAATCTCCCGATTTTTATGTACGTATTGACGTTTATTTATAAAAACTTATTAAACAAATCTGAAATTGTTCATAGGAGGCTTCTATTGTGTAAATTTTAAATGAACGTAATAAATTCTTTAAAAAATGAAAAATATTATTTGTTTATTGTGTGAACTCATAATAAATATTTACTTCCAATGTTTTTTTTAAGTTTAAGCTACTTCAAACTGATATAAATCATTGCACAGTAAATAAAATTAAATTTAGACTAAAAAATATTTTGGATGCTTCTGTATCTATGTTACTGAGCTTTTTTTTTTATAGTATTTACACATTAAATTTAATTTTCACAATAAACAATATTTTTGTTTCTAAAATTGTTAGATGAATGTACAAAATAGTTACAAAACACCCTTCGCCCCCCCCATGCTAAGAATGGCCTTTTGAATAACATTATTATTTCAGTGCGATAACATAGATGCATAAGTATCATATTTTTTTTTTGTATTTCGAATTACTTACTCAAGAAAAAATCCCATGAAAAGGTCAAAATTTGATGGAATATTTTTTTTTAATTCGTAGTTATGGACTTTTTTTTTTACCTATTGCTAGGACTTCCAAGTATTTGTTTTAATTTACAATTTTGGACTATCTCTCAAGATTGATTTATATTTAAAAATGGAATCAAATCTAGCTTTTTTTACTGTGTGGCCTAAAAATATTGATTTTACCTTGAATGGCAAATGAAAAATCTGCAAGTGAATTAGCACCTGTGAATTTATGAATTTATTGTTTGAAATTTAATTCAGAAATTATTTTGCTTAATTGATTATCTATATATTCAAGGTGATATTGCTATAAATATTAGCAAAATGAAAAACAATGTATTTCTTGCATTGAATTTCTATATTTTACTTAATAAATGTACGCAAACAAAAACATTGTTGTTGAATAACCCAAAACAGATTACTAAAAATAACATTATTATATTGTAATTACTTTGAGGAATTTATTCACCTTACTCTCTAAAACAGCATCTCTTTTTTAAAAACTTTATTATGGATCGAAGAATGGAAAACATTCGTGCAAATATGCAAACTTATCGGCAAAGGATGAGGGAGGAAGAAAGGCAAGAGGTCAGATGAAGGGAGAGACAGCAAAGTCAAATGAGAAGAAGTAACATGGATGAACAGAAACGTAAAACATATTTAGAGCAAAACACAAAGGAGATTTCAAAACCGAATGGAAAGCATGAGAGCAATGGAGAGAAATAATGTCAACAGATGCAACGAATACTCCAGATACAACTTATGCCTAGGCTGAATAGTAATTCTAACACTGTCAAATCGGTCAAACGAATGTATTATGTGTCAACTGTGGCGCATTAAGATTTAGAAATGAGAATCTAAATTATTGCTATAATGGTAAGGTACATTTGCCAACATTGATACCATATGAGAAGAAAAATGAAAGAGAAATAAAAACGTTCATTTGAAGCGACTGATTATGAATCTGTTTTATTTTTTAAAAAAATATTAGAAATTACAACTGTGCATTTTCTTTTGCATCATTCGGTGTAAAATTATCGATTCTTTTAGGGAAAGGTCCATATTGCTTTCGCATTCAAGGCCAAACATATCATAAAACTACAATCTTGCATCCTGATCATGGGCACCCTCAGTATGGTTAACTGTACATCATGGACTCAAATGAATCTCTGCAATACAGATTAAATGCTTTACAAAACTCTAAATGTTGTATTCAGACCATGTCTACCATAAATGAAGTTATGCGGGAAATAAATCCTTATGTAAATTTGTATAAAAGCATGGATTTAATTGAAAAAGAACGGCATAAAATAGCTATACAAGAAAATAAACCAATGCTTAGATATGAGCTGCATTTCAGAATGAGTAAAGACATAAGAAAGATACAATGTTCCCACTTGCAATGAAATAGCTATGGTATTTGTTGGTGAGAATGGTGCCCCACCAGAACATAGAGACATTATAGTTTACCCAAGGAATATGCTGTCTGAAAAAATATCCTACACCTCGTGTCATTTAGAACCAATGAGCTATCCGATTCTTTTTCCACATGGAGAATTCGGATGACACTGTGAAATGCAACCTGCAGAGTAAGATAGAACAAGAGTTCATAATCATCTCACCATGCAACAATTTTACATTTCCCGTCTTTCTTTTAGAGATGGTTTCAGCATTATTCATTGGGCTGAAAAATTATTTCAACAAAACTTAGTGAATGCTTATGTGAAAGTTGAGGATTGCAGGTTGCAATATCTCCTGAATAACCAATCTCAATTACGCGTGGAGCATTAAAATGGACTAATAAACTATTTAAACAAAAGAATAGGTCAGGACATCCAACCAGGAGTGCCAGTGATACTTCCCTCCTTATTCACTTGTAGCCCTCGTGATGTGTACCAAAACTTTAATGATGCAATGTCAACAGTGGCAAAATATGGCAAACCTGACATCTTCATAAAATACACATGTAACCCTAAATTCCCTGAAATCATAAACAATTTATATAAAAATGAAACTCTCGAGAATTGACTTGATTTAATTGCCAGAGTGTACAATTTGAAAGAATTTGGAGTCATGTTTCCTGCAATAGATTCTTTTGATTTATGGAATAACCATAAGAACTCTATGATCGAAGATTTTTACATCAGGGATTTACAATGGCCCAGGCAATCTATAAATACATTCCTGATTGAAAACGGTACTAATTGTTTTACAATTGGTTTAACTGTGGAAATGCAGCAAATTGAAAATAAAGCTGTCTCAAATTACACAGACATAAACACACTGACCGATGAACAGAGACTGGTCAGTGGCATTCTGATTGAATCTGTTACAGTGAAAAGAAGAAGAAAAGTGCCAAACATTCCTGTTTTTATGTGGATGCACCAGGGGGATGTGGAAAAAACTTATTTGTTTAATGTCATAATATCACATCTCCCCCCCCCCCCAAAAAAAAACCTATCAAGTATGTTGTGATGCCTGGACAGGTATTGCTTCTACTTTACTTTTAGGAGGAAGAACAATCCAGTTTGTTTAAATTACTTATCCCACTAACAGAAACTTCCATTTGCAATGTATCCCCCACATCTGATAATGCAAACTATTTAAAAAATATTCATTTGATTGTATTAGATGAAGCATCTAGGATTCCTTCATTTGCTTTAGATGCAATTAACAACACTTTGAAAGACATAAACAATAATAATAATGTTTTTGGAGGAAAAATAATGATTTGAGGTGGGTAGAGTCTTACCTATATTATCAAGGAAATAATTGAAATTTGCATTAAGAATTCTCCTTTTTGGATGCAGTTTAAGCAGTATAGTTTGTGTCAAAATATTAGAGCAACACCAAATGAAAGTGAATGTGCCTTATAGTAAGTGAATCTTGGAAATGGAACAGCAAATCTTGTTAAATAATTATTCCGGTCTGATAATTGTGATATAGTAGAAAGCCACAAATATCATGCCTTGATGGTTCACTGGTTGATGATATTTTAAAAAACATATCACAACATGATAGAAAAAATAGGATAATTCTTTCACCAAAAAATTCTGACTGTTGATCAATGAAGAGGTTTTACATCAGCTTCCTGGTGATAGCCGCATATATTATAGCACAAATAAAATACAGACTGATGATCCTGTGGAAGCTATGCGTTATCAACCCAAATTTCTTAATTCATTGACGCCATCTTGAATGCCTCCTCATAAATTGTTTTTAAAACCTGGATGCATAGTCATGCTTCTCAGAAATTTATCCATAAAAAATGGATTATGCAATGAAACAAGATTAGAAGTAAAAAATATGCATGAACATTCAATTGAAGCGACATTACAACGTGGTGCATTATTAGGAAAGATTCTTCTCATTCGAAGAATAAAAATTGCCCTAAGTGACCCTAAATTGCCTTTCATTTTAGGAAGAAATCAGTTTCCGATTCGGTTATTATATGCAATGACTATTAATAGATCTCAAGGTCAGACATTTGAAAAGCTTGGTTCGTTTCTACCACAATGTGTTTAGCCATGACCAACTATATGTGGTATTTTCAAGTTCACATAGGCTCTCTGATATATGAGGTAAAGTCATGAAAACTACCCCCCCTCCAAAAAAAAAGGAATATAGTTTGCAGAAAGGTGTTTTTTTCTAAATCTCTATCATGACTAAAATTAAAATACAAAACATTTCATTGCAGTAGTACAATGTATTTAGATTTAAGAAAAAAAAATTCATTTGAAAATCTTCATTAGATTAATTCCAGGATTAAAAAAATTACACTTTTTATTCATTGAGATCTCTTGAAAGATACTTTTACATTTTGAAATAATCATCAATTTACACTCCAGAAAAAATAACAATTCTCAAAAAATTAAACTTCTGTTTTATTTGTCTGTATTTAATGATTAAAATTTTAAAGAGAAATTCAAAACATTAAACTTGCACATAAAAATGTAAATGTAAATTAGAGAAAAAAGATATTTCCTTAAATTTAAGAATCTTCATTAATTTGAAGAAAGCATTTTTCTTCGGCGTTTTAAAAATTTTGTTGATCGAAAGTTAAATACATTATTTGACCGATTTTGAAATATTTCTTTAAATGTAATAAACTTAGTTATCTATGCCATTTTAAAGTATGTATTTAGTGAGGTGTAAGAGAGAATATCTCCTGCATTACCAAATATTTATAGATTGTAATTCAAAGCAAAAAAAACATTTTCTGCGTTGAAAAAACTTTACTTAATGTTATTCGAAAAATACATTTTCTTTTATTCAAAAAATCTTCTATATTCATGATGTCATTAGAATTTAAAAAAAAATACTTATTATTTCATACATTTTAAAAATGTTCATAAAACGTTAATCAATTACTTTTTCACTTTTAGATCTCAATATTTTTTACTATAATTAATCTGCGTTTTACTAAAGAGATAGAGAAATATATTAAATTCAAGTTATTTTTCAACTTTTATAAATATTTATTGATTAGAAATGAAATAGTATTTTTATTTTAATGAAATATCAGATTATTCATTGGATCATTTAGTGAAATTTTCAATTGATAATATTTCTAATACTCTGTTTATATGTTAAGTATATCATTTTGATTGCTTTTCAAAGATTGAATTGATATATTCGAACTTACATTTGAATTTAAAAAAACACTCATTTCCTCTACACATGAGTTGGATGAAAATACATATTCGAAGAAAATCATAACATTTTAATTTTCTTATACTTGAAAATTATATTACAAAAACGAACAGGTGTTTACACTACTTATCCCATTGAAGGAAAGTTCAATTTGAAATGTAAATCCTATTTTAGTAGGTCACACAGCTTATTAAAGGAATCTGGATTCGAATGTGTTTCATGAGACTTACACAATCACTTATGAATTAAATACACAAGGCTCTGAAACACATAGAGTATTTTTTTAGGAAAATGCTTTGGGATAGAAACTTCATGTAAGTTCTGTTTATATTATGAAGAATTAGTAAGGCATTAATTGAGATCTGTATAAATAATTCAACTGTTCAACTCTATTTCAAGAAAATAATCTCTGAATTTCCTAATCTTTATTGAAAAAAAATATTCAAAATAAAGAGATAGTTTTCTTGAATAAAAAATATCAGTTTTTGAACACCCCCCCAATTTATGTAATACTTAAATTTAAAGAAAACTGTATACATATTCATAATTTTCATTCTGTTGAAATTTATATCTAATATTGCTTCTTTATTATATAAATTAATGCTTTGTGTTGTGATTATGTACAGAAATTGTCATCATTTTTTTTACTTTTCAAAATATTCACTGATTATTCTATTGAAGGACAGCCTCATTTTAATTGTTTGCTTATGTGTAGAGAAGCTCTTTGCTGATGTGAGGGTTGGTGTTTTCAGTCACCCTGGAAATTCCATGAGTACTGCTAGTAAGGATTATTCGGACTACTATTTTCATCCTGGGTTTTATTCACACAACGTTTTGGTCGATGTAACCTCCGACGTTCTTCAGGTGTATCTTGTCAAACTCAAGAATCTTTCTATCGAACACGGGAATCTGCATGGAATATCGAATTGAACTCTTTAGTTAACCCACAGGGATAGTAGCTTTCATTTCCTCAGCCAAAACTGGGGTAGAAATTCTAATTCGCAGTTGTATTTTTGATTGTCCGCCGCACGGAGGATTGATCCTTCAACCTTCAAAAAAGTGTAATTTACAAGTGAATTTTACCAAGTACTTTATCCACTATACCATGTGTTCTAGAACTATACGAAAGCATAACATGGCCTAACAGATGCAGGCTCATCATATACTAAAAATGAAACAGACTTTGCGAGGCTGATTGTCAAAGACGTGTAATTGAAATCAATAAAAACTAATATTTTACTTGAAGAATATATAAAGAGTTTCTCGCTTACAACTACCATTGCATTTCTTAAGATAAGAAAATATGAAAAGAAATAAAAATTAGAAAAACAAAAAGATGACGCCATTGCATCCCAGTTAACGTCGTGTGGGTAGAGCTAAACATTATGCAATGGACAAAATGCTACATGCTTGAATTCACATGTAAAAGCCCCTAAAGTCAAGTATTACGGCTCGTCTGTTTTTCAAAATAAAAAATATATAAAAAAATAGAGATCATTTTTAACGCGCCCCTGTAGTACATAGAACCGAATAGTGTTCGATTTCAAGTTCTTTATCATTGATTTGCGTGGACCACGAACCTCTAGTACCGACAATGCACCCACACACACACACACGCACACACACGTACACACGCACGCGTTAACGCACACATATATGTACACATGCTTACGCGCAAGAAACCACTGGTCACTTTCTCCCGCCATTATTCGCAGCCATCTTCACAGTGGTATTTAATCATCACTTCACTTCACTTCTAGATCTTGTAACATTCATTACCCAGACAACACCGACTGCCGACCAAGCCCAACCCAGCCAGCTAATACAATTGCCCGTGTCTCCCACCCCACTTTTCCAACAGTAACCGTTTCCTCGATCAGTCGCTGCTTTGATAGAGCGAGCGAACTCATTTGCTCGCTCAAGTGACACTTCTTGATCGGCTCACGGTCTTAACGCTTTTCATTATTTCTCTCCAAGTTGAGCCAAGCGTGAACTGATAACGACTCTGTGATTTTGATACAGCTCAGCGCGGCCGTTCAATTACCGTTACAAACCAAACGAAAACCACTCAATCAGTGAAGCAAGCCGCAACCAAAGCGCAACTTTAGTCTATCGACGTGGCATGTGCTGGGGGGGGGTCAAAGAAAAGGTATTAGCAAAAACCAGCATCAGGGACCAATGGTAAACAAAGACGTGAGTGAGAAAGAAAAATAAAGAGGGAGGATAAGAAGAGAGTAGGAAGAGGGAAAGTGAGATAGCGAGAGAAAGAAGGGTAAGAAAAAGACAAAGTACAAATGAGAAACGGAGAAAGTGGCAGAGGGGAAAAAAGGAATGAGCCTGTTAAACATAATGAGAAATATACAGAGAAAGTATGAGGGGGAGAGACAAAATAGAATATAATAGAATATAATATAATATAATATATATATATATATATATATATATATATATATATATATATATATATATAGATAAATAAATTGGGAAGGGAACGAACTACGCAGAGAAAGACAGTGAATCAATGATAGTTTCAAAGCCGAGAGAGAAATATACAGACAGACAAACGGATGCAGATATATATAGAGAGAACGAGATAAACAGAAATACAGAGAGAGAGAGAGAGAGAGAGAGAGAGAGAGCGAAGAGAGAGAGGAGGGGTGAAAAATAGAAACAGGGGCAGAGATATTATTTGAGAAACAGGGAGACAAATAAACACAGAAACATAAGAGAGATTGAGAAATAGATAAATATTAGGCTGGTGCAAAAATAATGTTTTTATATATAGTTGAACGTCTAAAAAACTACATTAGTTTTGCATCAACCTAATAGATAGATAGATAGATAAATAAATAGAGAGAGAGGGGGGAGAGAGTGTGTGCATGTGTGTCTGTGTGTGTGTGTGAGAGAGAGAGAGAGAAAGAGAGAGATGTGAGCTACCTTCTCGGGAACAGTTTTTGAACATCTTAATCAATAAAAGACAAAGGTGGTTTTAATAAAATTTGTACTTTTTACCAGATGATCAGAGAATTCTTCTTCTTCTTCTTTTTCTTCTTCTTCATCTCTTTCTCTCTCTCTCTCTCTCCCTCTGTCTCTTTCTCTCTTTCGCACACACACAATGCATACATACATACATACATACATACATATATAATATTATTCATGTATGCATGTGCGTATGTGTGTGTGTGTGTGTGTGTGTGTGTGTGTGTGTGTGTTGTATAATGTGTTGGGATACACTGAAAAGAAAGCAATAAAGTGCTCGATCATAAGAATATGACAACTACAACAAATTATTTATTCCAAAACCACTGAGCATAGAATTTATCCCAGCAAAGTATCATGGTTTCATTCACACGAGTAGGTTTTTACTGTTTAAAAAAAAACCCTTAAACTCATCCCGGCTCAATAAAAGAAGATAGTTCGAAAAATGGAACATGCGATGATCACCGCTTTTACCGTCCGGTGTAATTTCTGAAGTTGATCCTTTATTTCTGTGTTTTTAGGGGCGGACTATATGTTTGTTTGGATCTTAACTGTAACTTAGTATTATTTAAATTATGTACATACAAATTTATTACTGATTATAGAGGATACACGTTTGTCTGTTTCTATTGTGTGTTCGTATTTATGAGTGAGAGTATGAGGTGTTAGGTTGTAGCATGGTTTCTGGTTTGGTTGAAGTCATTGTGGACGAGGATGGCATTTTGAATAGTGTCAAGAACCACATCAGCATTGAATTTAAATTGGATATAAAAGTTATATTTTAGCAAAGGAAGAAGATGAAGGGTATTTACAGAACAACCTGCATATTAAAATGTAAATGAAGGAAACGTTGAAAGAATAGAAGGGTGAGCAGGTAGCAATTGCTACCTAAAAACCTGAATACGGTTTTGTAAATAAAAATTTGGGAAAAGTCATTTTCATACAACAGATAAGAATATTAAATTTAATTTTTTGTCATTTATACAAGTACGGGTTTGGTGAAGAACACTGCATTAGTAGTCAAGGTTTTTAAATGTGTATGTCAAAATGTTTATAATGAGAATATTAGTGCATATGTAATATACTTATGTTCATATTTGGCAGCGTGGGATTTTATATGCGTGTTCGTTTACCCTTTTCTTGTTACAGCGTGCATAGCTATGAAGAGTAATTGTTTTTCCGTTCGCCTGACACTTGTTATAGTGTAAAAATGCGTGCGGGAGACGAATAACTCTTGCACTTGAGTCATTGAGGTCGTTTAATCTTGTCACCAGGCCCAAAGGGCACAAGAGGATAAAGCAGACGTTCTGAAGTCCTTTTAAAGGTGTACTGGCTTGAGAACCCTTTGTGTCTCTAAGTTTTGGCTGTATGTTTAATAGGGGTTTCCAACATCGCGTCGGCTTACTATTTTCTCATATACGTGTTACTTTTGGAGATGTGGAATTATTTTCATTGTGTGGCGTCGCAGGAACAAACAAACAAAAATAAATAGGGAAGAAATAAAAATCCGACTCGACATTTTTTTAAAATACAACTGAAATATATTTATTCGTGGTTCTTTCAAAACAACGCACTTCACTATCTTGCGAAAATCCTTTCGAACGCATATGTGCTTTTTAAAAGTCTCTGTCTCCTCACCATTTCATGCTTTCTCGCCCTCAACTCTCACACATCCATCTTACCCGGTTCGCACTTTACTTCTCCTTCTCGATCACGTGGTGCATTTTCTCCTTTCTTTGGACGCAAGTCCGTGCATATTTGCTTATTTGCATATGTGCTTTAGCGACTGCTAATATTTTCGCTATCTTTCGGTTGATGCTAGTTTTCTCACACGCGCTCATACGCGCTCTGTTACAATTGGTTGAAAATACTTTTTGTTCACACGTTCTTGTGAAAATTCCTTTGCTTTAAGGCGTAAAGTAGAAAGCGGATTGCCACGAGATGAAAAAAGTGATGCAGTAGCGTAATCATAACCATTTGCTTTTTAACGTTTTGGAATCACTTCACGATTAAATTACCAAAATTTGTTTATAGATTAGGGTGGCTTAAATTCGCGTGTGTCCGACCGTTATCAACTTAAAGAATAAAGATACATTAATGTTCCTATTTACTTGCTTCCCCCAAGGGCAGAGTTAGACACAAGGTCGGTTTCCAATGTGGGGAAAACCAGCTCTTCTCAAAAGGGGCACTCTTAATAGGAACAAAAATTAAAATTGCCTCAGTCATGAAGGTTTTCTCCTCCATTGACCGAGGACAGAAAAGGTGAAGTAAAGCATCAGACCGGATATACATTAATGTTATTAAAAGAATTATGTGTTCTCTTTATATATATATTTATTATTTGGGGGTGCTGATATTTGAGTGATATATTGCAGTTTATTATTTAGGGCCCTTTTGGAGTAAGTCAGAGGTGTGAAAGTCGGGCTTGATAACTAATGAAAAAAGAAGCTAATTTTTTCCAATTTTTCTAATTATCTTTTTTGTGTGAATAGCAAAACAATTAATGTATGTTTCACAGATATCACTAACGTTTTCGATTTGTCATCGCAGCATCTGCAGGAAACAAAAGCAAATGAACTAAGAAACTGAAGAAAAAACAATGAATGTTAAAAAGCAGCCCAGAGCGAGCATCTGAAGTCAGTTGGACGTCAGAAAAACAAACCGGTACAATTTCAAGCGAAATATTAACGATTTAAATTCCCTGACCGTAGAATTAGCCTCACAGGACGGACTGTATTAGGTTAAACATTTTTAAATGTTGTTACTCGTTTCATATTTAATGTTATCAATTGTATGTTGCTGCGTTTTAGAAAAATAGATTCGAGTATTTGTAATTGTTTTTATAATTGGTTTAAGAATGTATTTTTTGTGTTATTAACTAAAGTTTGTCTTAAATCCGAGAGAAGTTATGTTTTTTAAATGTTGGTCAATCGAGCTGGATGCCAAAGTATACAAAGTGCATTGTAAGTTAACGAGATAGGGTAGCGGTTGTCAAACCAATGTAGCTATTAGCTGTATTATTATATGTTGTAAATTGCCGTGTATCTACTATTGTAAAATATTTTCATGGCTTTTTTCTAATCAGAATCTCTGTTTCATTTGATCATAATTATATAGGCTAATATAGTTTGAGTTAAATTATTATTATTATTATTATTATTATTATTATTATTATTATCGTTTAGCGGGGGGTTTATACAACGGAGACAGATAACGGGGACGAGACATATATCGGGTTACACAGTGATAACAACCCGATTAGTTGGGGTGTTCACATTTATAATAGGATGCTGATATAGGTGAAGCGATGTATAATGGAATTTCTTATTAACAAGGAGGGGGTTATATAAAGTTCAATATTCAATGTGATGAAACAACGTGATGTTATGTAATAACAGAAGTCATACATTACTTTGTTGAAATGACGCCGAACAGAAAGGCTTACAACAATTACGAAGACATTTATTTCCAGCTGGTGATGAGAATGATGGGAATTTGATATTGTGTTAGATTTCTACATTTTTCTTCTCCCCCCCCTCCCCTTCGCTTCCTGAAGGAGCTCAGGCTAACTCTCCCTCCTCTCTCAACTGCCAACATGTCAACTCTCTGGTTCTCTTCCTTAACTAAGTGATTTCGAACCCTTACTTAAATTTATATATTTTACTATATTTCTTTGTGACGTCAGAACGTGGCCAATATGAGCCTGTTTTACACGTGTATTATTGCATACGTTTTCAACACGTGTTTAGGCACACGAAGAATATTCCTTAATTTCCATTGTCACATTTTACCTGCTCTGACCAAACTTTGTTGTATAGTTATTTCTACTATAATGGACAATCCACTACATTCCTGGAATCGCATCTAAATTGCAATATGTATACATTTTAATTTTTGATAATTACATTCGATTCCAGCATTCTCCTTTAATAAATATTATTTTTGATCCTAATTAATTCGTTTCTCTAAATACCGGGAGCTGTCCCCTTCAATACACAACATTATTATTTAATATTATTGTTTAAGTTTCAGTGTGTTGATTTTATTTTTTTTCGTCAGTGATATAATTAGGGAATTCGTTATTATTACCGACTTGATTCTTTATTTTTTATATAATGCTTTTTATGGAGGAGTTTTATTTTGCATGTCTTTATATTTTTTTTAATAGTTGTTTTTTTTGTAACGATGGAAGTATTTTTGTAATTAAAAAAAACAAGAATTTACACTCGTTGCTTTTTTTTAGATTAGAAGTGTCAAACGTATTATTTAATTGCGCCACCGCGTGGTCACATGTTCGCATCCGAGCAAGTGTTCGTAAGGTATTCTTTATAAAAACTCGACCTGGGGTTTATTTTTGACATAAACCGAAATTTAAAACTGTCGATTCCATCTGTATTATTCTATCCCTCTCTTTTCATATGTTCTCCAGATGAGCACCAAAGATACACGTCCGTACCGGACCCGGGAAAGAGCGCGAGTTGCCGTCAATAAATGATGACGGCATAAAAAGATGACGCCAGTCAATATAGCAAACATGCGGATAACTGTGAAAAATTACATCATAAACGATGACGTCATAAATGATGACGTCGCCAAAGAGCCAAACCAGAAATAGTGAACAGGGTTAGGGTTTCTTCGTTTTGTTTTATCTGGACCTTACGTTGCTGAAATATCTGTTTAGAACTTTAGTTTGTCAAGCATTCTTTTCCTCGAAGAAGTAGGTACATAATTCGATATCAGGTAGAGAAACTATAGGTTTATTGAATCGCACCCACTAATCAGTTTTATAATTGATAACATTACATAACAGTAAATTAATTACGTCAATATTCAAGCGGATGAAGCAAAGACATGATTCTTAAAAAACGTTACAAATCCTTTTCTTGCAGACGGAGCTAAATTATTTCAACTTGTCAAAGGACTCTGCTGAATTGCTTGCATCCAGATTTAAAACAAAACAACAAAAACAACAACAGCAACAACAAAAAGGATTGAGGATAATAGTCCGCAATAAATAAATTAATAAATAATACTCATCTCAATAATGAATTCCAATGAAATAATATATATATATATATATATATATATATATAATTTATATAATCGGAAAAACAACACCTTTTATTTATTAGTACACAATTTTTGTTTTTATTATTTTTTAAGACATGTTATTATATATTTTTTTCTCCTTAGTCTGACAGCTGTTTCGAAGGGTAAAAAGACAAACGGTTGTTTTAATTATAGCATACCGAATCTTCATTATTTACCGTTCTCTTCAGAGACAATTAGAATCAAATTAATTACAGTCAAAATTTGTTTTTTAAAAAACTCACATGGGGATGGAATTTTTTTATCGAGGTTGCCATCTTTAAAAATTTTTCCATGGGATTTTTATATATCTATATTTTCTTTTTGTTAGCCTTATTTTCGTATTTTTTTGGTTTTTTAATTTCTTTCAATTTATGTATCTAATATCCATTATGTTAATTCTGCATTCTTATTTTGTTTCTTCTTTTATTACGTTTGATTTATTATTTACGATTTTTGATTTATTTGATTTATATATATATATATATATATATATATATATATATATATATATATATATATATATATATATATATATATATATATATACCATAATAAATAAACGTGGATTAATAAGACCAAAAAGATCTAACCTTGATCGCTCTTCGTGGCGCAGTGGATAGAGACGTTGAATCTCTACGGTTCTAGGTGAGAAGTGTCTGAAGATAGCGGTTTCAATTCTACCCAAAGCCGGCCAGAGACTTACTGGGCCAAAAAACGTGGTGAGACGACAACAACTATGGACGGCAGTAATTGCAGAGAATACAGTTAGGAGATTCGGAGTTCCTATCCATGACGAAGACCAGGGGAATAATCGGCCGAAACGTCGTGAAAAAAAAACAACTAAGGAAGATGATGATAATATTCTGCAATAAATAACAAAAAAAAAAAAATCAAAAACAACTTGCATCATTTTCTATCGCATCAGGCATCAAGATTCCCCCTGTTTTCTTTGAATAGAAGAACTTGATGTACTGCACACACATAAGCCCCTGCTGCATAAGCTTCCAGTGTAACAGTGCGCATTCAAAGACTGGAAAATGTCCATTGATAGCAGCAAGCGATATAACTGAAAAGTGTTTTGTTGCGTATCGACAATTTCTACTATTCAATTTACATTAATCGAAATTTGTAACATTTAATCAATACATTTTGTTAGGAAACAATTTTTCTCTTAAAAATCTATTTCAGATGAAAAATATTAACAGAAACCAAGTGCTAATCTCAGCAATAATCGATTTAGTCAGGCGATCAGTTCTTTTTCATATCAACTTAGCATAGAAACCTGGGTAGATCGATAGAAACGAATGTTATTTTCGGTATAGGCATCGTAAAGTTAAACCAAACTATCGAAACTCCTAGGAAACCCCTAGGAGTTTTTTTTTTATTCATTTCAATTCGCAACAAATACTTCTCTAGTTACATCAACTGTGTCGATCGCCACTAACCCTATTCAGGTTTAACTAGTTTCCTCCAAAGGTGGAAGTTCCATGGGAGTATAAGATTCACAAGCAGTCCCAAGTCGCATGTATATTCCCGTTAGGTGAGATGACGACGTTAAGTTTTTTGCAACTCATGCAGGGAGGTGTCGACAGCGCCCGGAATTACCAAATTGGTCACCCATTCTAGTAATAACCAGGCGCAACGTTGCTTAACTTCGCTGATCCGATCCCATGGGTAATCCTGATACAAGAACTGTAGATAAGTTTGATTACACTCTATCATTTCCTAAAACTAAACGAAAATTTCATAAGCAAAGTTTCTTTCCGTTAGTGGAACACAATACTGTGGGGCTGCCTCCTTGCTGACTATAACATGTTTTTTTTAGAATCTGATCTAAATAAGACTTGAGTCGTGAAGAAGATGCTGGAGTGGCAGGTTCGCAACGCATACTGTTCTAGTCTGTTAGTATATGTAATGGCAAATAGCCTCACGAGACTGGATCCCATGGGTAAGCCTGATATCTGCTTGTAAGTTGTTTATATTTGAAGTGTGTGTTGTCAGTTAATCTGAACCATACTTAGTGTATGTTGGTAGCAGTGATGCCGAAACAGTAGAGGTCGTTGTGGGAGATGTAATCTGTGATGAAGTTTACAACTGGGTGTGCTGGTACAGATGCGTAGAGGGAGACAACATCAAACTTGACGCGTATCTATAGTGTGTGCAACCACTTTATTCATCTAAGCGACTAACGTGTATTGGGTAGGTGGAGAATAGGGACTTGGTCAGTTGAGATAGGAACTCCGAGATTTTGTAAAATTGTTCCTTTATGTTTGAGACAAATGGTCTGATTTGTGTCATTGTGTTGTTTTGGTGTGTTTTTCTATGATGTTAGAATGTGTTATTTTTGGTGGTGATGTTTCATTTGCATTTGTTAGGGAGGTTTCTTCTCTTGCATATTAGATTCAACGCTGTTTTAATGTGATTTTTTTTTTTATTTCAGTGGGAGAAATGTTTGAGTCCATATAATGTTTCGGTGTTGAGATTTTCTAGTGTCAAGGCGTCCTACGTAGCTTGAGAGATGACGCACAATTAGGTCCTGCATGGGGTTGTAGTTTATTTTTAAATAGTTGTTTTTTTTGTTTGTTTTTTTTTTGTAACGATGGAAGTATTTTTGTAATTAAAAAAACAAGAATTTACACTCGTTGCTTTTTTTTTTTTAAATTAGAAGTGTCAAACGTATTATTTAATTGCGCCACCGCGTGGTCACATGTTCGCATCCGAGCAAGTGTTCGTAAGGTATTCTTTATAAAAACTCGACCTGGGATTTATTTTTGACATAGATCGAAATTTAAAACTGTCGATTTCATCCGTATTATTCTATCCCTCTCTTTTCATATGTTCTCCAGACGAGCGCCAAAGATACACGTCCGTACCAGTCCCGGGAAAGAGCGCGACTTGCCGTCGATAAATGACATCTTAAATGATGACGGCATAAAAAGATAAAAAGATGACGTTTTGGGGAACGTGTGCCACTATTTGTTTAATTGATACTTTCAGCGTAGGAAAATAGATATTCTTGCTGAGTGATGACGAGTTAGGAAATATTTTTCCCATAATCCTATTCTTACAGATATCTTTCTCTTTCTCTTTCTCACATATTTTGGTGTCTCCGTGGGAAGACGAAGAAGGTGGGGCACCCCTTCCTTCCGCACAAAGAATTCGTTAAGGTACCCTTACTAGGGTAAAAGAAGGCCGTTATAATTATTTTATTCATGTATATTGTATAATATTGTCAAATAAAGTTTTTTTCTATAAACCTGTGTTTCGTGTCATCTGTCTCCACCCAATAGATATCACAATCAGAAATCAAGACCAAGACGACATTACAACCAAATCAAACAAAAAAAAACAGTAAGCTGAACTAAACATCAACTAAGTAGAAGTCCACATCGCTGACGTATGTTTTATTGTTTTTGGAATACCGTTTGTTAAAAATCGGCGAGGCCTAAGGTCGTTCGTAAAACGTAGCAAGTAACCTCACCCGGCAAACAATCGTTTGTTAACACCGGGGGAGCAGAGAAGTCCTAATGGCGATCAGGTAACAACCCGCAGGCAAACGGACGGATTATAGTTTGGTGCGTTTCATCACGTTTAACACCCTGGGAGCTGGTTTCCTCAACCAAGTAACACTACCCGGAAAACGAACATTGTCATAAACGGACAATAGGCAAAAAAAATGAAGATTCCGGTACCTCCAAAAGTTCCGATTTTCCGATTCCCTATTCCGATTAATCGTTTCAACATTAATATATATATATATATATATATATATATATATATATATATATATATATATATATATATACTAGACCACCCGTGACCCGTTGGGTCAGTACGTTATATTAGCTATGGAATTCATGTATGAGCGTGACACTTGTGGCATAAAGAAAATAGTTTTTTTTTACATAACAGAAGCATTTCTATGAAAGTATATTAAAATGAAAAAAGAATATAGATAGATTTCTATGAGTCGTTCTGTTTATTATAATTGTTATTTTTTTTTAAATTACAGTTACTGAATTATAAGTGGTTGGTCATACTTATAGGTAAATATGCACTGAACATGTATCATAATCCTTATTATAGTTAAATTCAAATTTTGATATATCATCTTTTAAATGAAATTGTTAGTTGAAAGTACAGAATAATAAAAAAAAAACACTCTCCACATGTTAATAATGGCTTTTTAAATAGAAAATGAAAATAAAATGTAACTTTTTTCATTTAATTTAAGCAAACATTCAGTACCCATTGTGTAAAATATTTAATTTGTATGTTAATAATAAGGTCAATAAAATTAAGACAATTCTTTTCTATTTACATTTTTTGTACAATTAATTTTTTTTAAAGAAAACTTTTGTTATCCTTTTGCTTAATTGAGACTTCTTATCAGGTTCTAACTCTCTTATATCCAGATTAATTATATTAATCAATTTATTTTATTGAATATGTATCGCTGAAAAGCACGGGTGCTTAAGCACTTATTGTACAGAAAATAAATATTGTATTCATATGCTAATAATAAGGTCACTAAAACTAAGACAATACTTTTCTATTTACAACATTTTTTGTACAATTTGAGTGTTTTAAAAAAACTTTTATGTTTTCCTTTCGCTTAACTCTACTGAGTGCAACATATAGTTGACCATGTTGAAAGACAGGTTTGTCTAGATAAACTAAAACTTTATGTAAGGTCTGTCCTTGAGACTTATGAATAGTCATAGCAAATGCTAATTGTATAGGAAACTGGACTCTGGCAAACGGAATATTGTCACCTTCAGATAAGACCATTTTCAATCTTGGAATTAAAACGATTTCTCCTTCAAACTGTGATGCAATAATTTTAGCAACAATCAAATTATTATACAGCTCCTCTATTATTAGTCTTGTACCATTACATAAGCGTGGTGGATCAATATTCCTCATACATATGATTGGAGCTCCTTTCTTGAGTTCAAGTTTATGTGGAGGTAATCCTGATAACTCTATCGAATCAAGAAATTCTGTTGGGTAATGTGTAGCTTCCGTTCCTTCAAGAACAGAATTAAATGACAAATATTCTTTGACTTGTCCAGGAAATTTTTCAATACAATTATGATTTATTGCTCTAACTGTATCATTAAATGGTACTAATATGCAATTTTCCGCAAACATTTCTAGATTGTCAAACGAAGGATACATGTATTTAATGCATTGGTCAACATTATCTGCACAGATTATCAAATCTTCAGGCAGTTCAATCTCACCATTTTCATTTTTGTCAAGTTTGTCTTCACCAATCTTTATAATAAATTTAGAGTATTCATCATCATCATCTTGAACTCTCATGTTTTGTTTTAAATAAAATTTCTAAAATTTACGCCACAAAAACGACTCTTTGATGCAAGCATTGTAAATGTCAGCATCATTTCCTCTTTTTATGACTGATAGTAGTTGCCTGAAGTCACCACTGCACACCGTCAATATCCCTCCGAATGTTTCATTGTTTCCACATATATCCTTGAGAGTCCTATCGAACGTCCCTAAACTCTCCCTTCTTATCATTGGACATTCGTCCCAAATAATAAGTTTTGCTGCCCTTATCAAGTTGGCTGTTTCTGATTGTTTATCAAAATTACAAACATCATTTTCTCTTACATTGAGAGGAAGCTTGAATCTGGAATGAGCAGTGCGACCACCAGGCATCAATGTTGCAGCAATACCTGATGATGCTACAGCCAGTGCAATTTGTCCTAAGCTCCTTACTTTTGAAAGAAGAAGTTTTATTAAGAAGGTCTTTCCTGTGCCTCCTGGAGCATCGATGAAAATCAATGAAGAAGAGTCTGTGTTTAAGCAACTGCATATAAAGTTGTAGATGATCGATTGTTCGTCATTTAATAAATGTTGATGTGTCTTTACATATGTCATTTGCTCTGCTATATTGTAACTTTGCTCATCCATTATGGCTCTATTTATGTGAATAACATTAGGTAAATTCTGAGGCAAAGGCAATCCAAAATCTTGCAGTGATTTGTCAGCAGCACAAAGTTTATCATTTGTGTACCTCAACGTGTTGTTGATGGCATTTTTATTGACCATGTTCTGATTGTTGACTTGGATTTGCATTGCATTGTAGTAATCCATTGCCATGGAGTTGGAAAATCTTTCCCACAACTCAAGAGGATTTGAACATTCTGTGTTTAAAAGTATCACAATGAACAGATCCCTTATCGCTCTTGGCATTCTCGTTTTATCTGCATCCTCCATTGTTTGTATCCAGTGGTTGTCATGAAGCAGTAATCCTCTTTCTTTGCAAGCAGTTTTAAATAATGGACATATATGACCTGCTACAGTTCGCAGAGATTCAAAAGAATTAGGTCCTTTTACATGGTGAAGTAGTAGCCGCAAAAAGTACAATTCACCAGTATTTGGTGAGACTGTGTACATCCGACCAAGAATATTTGCTTCAAAAACTCCTGGGTGGTCAACTATTCTTCTACCCATTTTTCTTCTTTGCCATTTCTTATTTTGCCACACATAGTATTTTGGGACATCCGAGTAATAGAGTGTTCTGGCAAATTCATCATTCTGGCAAATATTGAAAAACTCTGTTAGAGTTGTGCAAGAAGCATTTCTATTAAGGTCTCTGTTGCTTGTCCTTTGAATATAGATCATATGTTGATCAGGGAGATGTATCTGAAGACGAACAACTGCAGGTTCTCTAACATGAATTGGAAATCGCAGTATCATCGAAACTGCTTCTGATGGTCCAATATATCTTCCTGTCAAGTATTGCTTAATTTCGTCTTTGCTTACACTGAAAACTGCCTGATCGCTTCCCTTTAATGTATATTTAATTACATATTTAATGGATTTTACAGAAGTGCATATTTCTACATTTAAGTGACAATTAAATAACTTCAAGAGAGTCATGTTGTAAGGTACAACCCATTTGGAAGTTATAGGTTCATTTCTACCTTCTTTATAGCCTTGATGACCTCCCATTTCTGGTGACCTTCGCCTATAAATAGGGTAGGAATCATATCCACATCTTGTTTCATCACTATATGGTTTTGGGTACCTCTTTGAACAGCTCCCATTTTTCCAGCACAGAGATGTACTGTTGCAGTTTGGTCCATGTATCATATGCGTCAATACCAATTCATGTTCTTCTGGATGTTCGACTTTATTTGGTAATTCTGGGGTCTGGGTTTAGATTCTTCTTCCGTCCATAGCAAGCAATGTAGGTGTGGTAAACCTCTTTTGTAATAACGCCCTCTAGTAAAAAGGTCTGCCTTAGTTAAGGGGGATAACTCTATCCAGTTTTACATCGCTCCCTTTTTCTCTCTCTCACACATACACGTAACTATTTCTCGCGTACGTAACGAAAACAGAGGGAGTAGGAGTGTTGAAATCTATGAGAGTGAAAGTGAGAGGTGTTTTCTTTCACCGCCGCTGCTTCTATTAATAATGAGTGTTGTTTTTCTTGTTTGTTTACTTTTGTTTTTTAAAAGGGAGAAGTTTTTTTGAAACTGCGACAGACTTTACGAAGTTGAATGTTTTTAGCCGTTAAAAAAAAACAAAAAAAACTACGGTTGATTTTATAAAATTATTTATTTATAATGACATGAATTAAAGATTTCTCGCGTACGTAACGAAAACAGAGGGAGTAGGAGTGTTGAAATCTATTAGAGGGAAAGTGAGAGGTGTTTTCTTTCACCGCCGCTGCTTCTATTAATAATGAGTGTTGTTTTTCTTGTTTGTTTACTTTTGTTTTTTAAAAGGGAGAAGTTTTTTTGAAACTGCGACAGACTTTACGAAGTTGAATGTTTTTAGCCGTTAAAAAAAAAACAAAAAAACATTTGATTAAATTAAATGAAATTGTTTGTATTAAAAGCGATATAAAAATTCCGGAATTGGAATAACGGATTGAAGACGTTGCTATTTACGCATGCGCAACCGGATGTTGAAAACCGGAAATCTGATTGCAAACATACAAGATCCATAGAGTTTTAGTATATATATATATATATATATATATATATATATATATATATATATATATATATACATATATTAGTGATGGGACGATTACAATACTTTTCCCGATATACGTATATATATATATATATATATATATATATATATATATATATATATATATATATATGTTGCAATATTTTGGACTTGTAATGGGGTAGTTATTTAAATGCTGCCCACCTCAGCATTATTTGGCACAAGGCCTGGAAAGTGGGAACCCCGCAGGCTCCCCTAAAGGAGGGGCACTCCTGCAATTTTAAAAATTGCCTGAGTAACCCCGTCGGCATTCCCCGGTCGGGGCGTCTTAGGTAGCAAGCAATAAACTTGCCCCACCGGAAAGCCGGGTGGCAAGGCCTAGGAGGGTGGACCTCCTAGATATTACCCAGTCGGTGTACCTCAGTCCAACAGGTGCTGGGCCGGTGCCCGGCCCCTCACCTGTTGGGCTGAGTGTCAAGTGACGAATCCTTGACATGTACTACCCTGTCTCCCTGCAGCCGAGGCCGCTAGGAGACACATCCCATCATCCCAAGAGAGTAATGGGGTAGATATTTATTTGCTGCCCACCTCAGCAAAATGTGGCACAAGGCCGGAAAGTGGGAACCCCGCAGGCTCCCCTAAAGGAGGGGCACTCCTGCAATTTAAAAAATTGCCTGAGTAACCCCGTCGGCATTCCCCGGTCGGGGCGCCTCAGGCAGCAGGCAATAAACTTGCCCCACCGGAAAGCCCGGTGGCAAGGCCTGGGAGGGTGGACCTCCTAGGTATTACCCAGGCGGTGTACCTCAGTCCAACAGGTGCTGGGCCGGTTCCCGGCCCCTCACCTGTTGGGCTGAGTGTCAAGTGACGAATCCTTGACTGGTACTACCCTGTCTCCATGCAGCCGAAGCCACTAGGAGGCACATCTCATCATCTCAAGAGATTAATGGGGTATGATCCCACACAGTCGGACGATTCTATTTATAAACGATGCTGCTAGGAACTGACGAATCGAATTAATTCACGTTCTGCTACCAACCAATCAGAAACCAGAATTGCTTCATAAATATTAAACCTTTTCTGGAGCAATTTAACGTTTTTTATTGTTTTTTGTTTTTTCGTCTAGACACGGTAAGACTATTTTGCTCTGTGGAACTGTCTTCTGCAAACAAGTCACCTCTCAGGACTTGCGTGTAACAACGAACCATCGGAAACTGTTCTGTCTACTGCAAATCAGTCACCTCTCAAGATTTGTTTAGAACAACGAACCATCGGAAACTGTTCTGTCTACTGCAAACCAGTCACCTCTCAAGACTTGTTTAAAACAACGAACGATCTGAAAACTTTCTGAAACTAAACATGGCTTACACTTCTAGAGGTTATGGGCCCAGCACATTTCCACTTATATATAATATATAAAATATAATATAATATAATATATTATAATATAATATAATATAATATAATATATATATATAAACATACATACATACATACATGCATATATATATATATAAAGGACCTGAATGCTCAACGTTTCACCCGATTTATGCGGGCTTTTTCAGGAGCTAAAAATTGAGCCTTCAGGCCCTTCCACCTCCAATCTATTTTTCATATCGTCGGATTTCATCCATCTTTACAATTATATATATATATATGTATATATATATATATATATATATATATATTAATATATTATATTATGGCAGTGTACTTTAGTTTTCTAGAAGTACATCCACTGAAACAACATGTGCCTACCAAAAAAGTGCTCGATGAGTTAACAGGGCAGGTATATTAAATTTATTTATACAAACATTGATGGCTACATATGTGCATACATGTTTCTGTATACAGATGTTTGTATACACGCACACACATATATACATTAATTTATTTCAGGTTGAAAAATATTCAAAAGATAAGAATCATTGAATTCCAACAAGGGTAGTTGATAGTGCTCAATCAAAGAGAGCAAATTATCATTTTTTTTAAATTTATTTATGTAAATATAGTCATATCTTGCTACGATGTGCGAGCCGTTTCTTTTCTCTAAAAGTCTACTCTTCCCTTCTAAAATTAAAAAAAATGTCTTAAACTTTTTGATTTTCAATTTTTTTCTTGTCTGATGAGATCAATAATGATCGAAACGGTCTGCATATCGTAGCAAGATATAACTATATTTACATAAAGAAAAAAAAAATATATATGTGTGTGTGTGTGTGATGGTGATGATTGCTGCATCTTTCCAGATGATCGCCATCACATTGAGTTCTCCCAATCTCGTCGCCCATGCCATCTAGCCGCAGATTTGTACATCTTAAAGCAGATGTGACATACAAAGTGAGCAATTTACTCTGAGTTGACTTCCTCTGCAGTTGGAAGGGTATTCCTATGAACAATCACATGTCTTTTCAAACCAGAAATATACTTGGATACTTTGCTGCATATTAAACAAACCGTTTGGTTCGGACTAATAGGTGCAAAGTTGACCTGAAAAGGAGATTTGTGCGACTTACGGTGATTGACGTAGCCAACTTTTGACAAAAGCACTCGTTCACAAGTGTCGCATTTCCAGCTCTGTGTGTCATGGTTAAGACCATCAATTAAACCTTTGCGAATCTCTCGCTTCAGATTGCTGTAAACCTGCTTTCTTTTCTCTAGAGCGTCACAACTTTCATGTACAAGCTTTCGCCACTTCGGCCTTTGCAGAGTAAGTTCTTCCCATGTGTCGATGTCGATTTGTAAAACTTTCAAATTGTTCTTTGTACAGTCCTTAAACCTCTTCCTAGGCTTGCGTTGAGGGCGCTTGCCATTTTCCAGCTTCCCGTAAAAATTTGTTTTGGCAGTCTACAATCTTTTATTCGAAGCAGGTGGCCCATCCAACGCATGTGAGATCTGATTACAAGGGTCTCAACACTAGAGCAACACGCTCTCACAAGGACTTCAGTATAGGGTATTTGTTCTTACCATTTGATGCTTAAGATACGTCTCAAGCATTTTTGGTGAAATCGTTCAAGCAATTTAATGTGCATTTGATGCACTGTCCATGTCTCCGATAAATACAACGGTGTAGTTAGCACACAGGTCTTGTAAACGCAGATACCAGTCCTGTCTGTGATGCCACGATCAGCCCCCACTCTATTCCCCAACCTTCCAAAAGCTACAGATGCCTTCTGAATTCGTCTGCGCATATCAGTGTCAAGACAGCCATCCCTCGACAGAGAACTACCAATGTACACAAATGAATTAACTACTCCTAGTCTAGCACCACAGACCATGATGTTTGGCTCCGCGTATGACTGGTCTGGTGCAGGAGTGAACATCACCTTTGTTTTAGACAGACTGATCCTCAGACCAAAGACAGTGCCAGAGTCAGCAAACCTATCCATTATATGCTGCATATCAGTCTCAGTGTGCGACAAAAAAACAGCATCGTCTGCATACAGTAACTCTTTGACCAAGACATGATGCAGCTTTTTTTTGGCATTAAATCTTCTAAGATTAAAAATGCAACCTGCGGTTCAAAACTTTAACATGACACCCTTATCGCAATCCCGAAACGCATGAGCAAGTAGAGCAGCAAAATATATAGAGAAAAGAGTAGGGGCAGGAATATCACCTTGTTAGACACCGTTGTCAACTGGAATTTCATCAGACAATTTTCCGTTAAACGAGACTCGAGTTTTCATGTCCCTGTGCATCCTGCTTTCTCTAAGATCAACCAGAGAGCATCCCTGTTGACGGTGTCAAATGCTTTGGTTAGATCCACAAACATTTGATACAGTGGTATCTGTTGTTCAATGCATTTCTCCTGGACTTGCTGGGCTGAAAAAAAATCATATCCATAGTTCCTCTGCCAGATCTAAAGCCACTTTGTGACTCTGGAATAGCATTAGGACAAACATCCTCCAGTAACCTGTTTAATAGAAGTTTAGCGAGGACTTTCCCAGCAGCTTCCAAAGCGTGATCCCACGGTAGTGGTCACACACATTCTTCTGTCCATTTCCTTTTAACACGGTCACTAAGACACCATCAATCCAATCCTGTGGAACAGGAGAGCCTTCCCAGATTTCCTCAATAAAACCAAGGATAAAATTAGCAATATTCATACCACGAATCTTAAGAAGTTCCATCGTTCAAACTAGGTTCCTTGTCACTGCTGACTTGTGCGATAGCCAACTGAACTTCAACCAGACTAGGCAAATGATCCATTCTGAATATGATATCACATTGTGGTAGGCTATCAATTACATCAGCATCTACTGCTGCGGGATTGAGAAACATATCAGTAAAGTTCTTTTGCTATGTTTTCAAGATATTTTCTGGATCCTTAATGACAACAGAACCATCTTTCGAAATCAGGGGAGATATTGAAGAGGTAGGAGGATCAAATACTTGGCACAGGAGTCCATAAAATTTATTCGAATTATTTGTGTCAAACGCCTTTTGGATCTGCTCCATTATATTCATCCACCATTGGGTTTTCATTGTTCTTAGCTCACATTGTAATGTGGCTTTGACCTCTTTGTACTGTCGCAAATTAGTTGTATGATCAGAATGATCTTCATAAATTGTATGTTTATTCATCAGCAACTGATTAATTTCAAAATTGTTGTCATCAAACCAGTCCTTGTTCTTATCCCTCTTGAAGCCAAGAACTTCAGCACCAGCAGAATCTTGAAATTCACCCATGTACCATCAAATGCAAGATTATCAAGCTTTTCCGCCATACTCTTTTGAACTTCAGGCATTTACACCATTATGACGAATTTTCTTAACGTATTCGTAGCTTAAAATTTCCTCTCATCAACTTGTGATCGGTGTCACATTCAGCACTGCACATGACACCAACAGTATATGCATCTCGAAGGTCGCGTTTTCGAGTTATGATGAAGTCAATTAGGTGGCCATGCTTTGAATGTGAATGTATCCAAGTAGCTTTGTGCTTCAGTTTACGGCGAAAAAAAGTGTTACTGATAGCAAAATTAAATTCTGAACACAGCTCTAGTAGCTTAAGGCCATTAGCATTAATGGTACCATACCATAGCGGCCAAGAGCACTCCAGATCTCATAGTCTTTCACAACACGGGCATTGAAATCACCAAGAATAACAAGTTTTTCATTAATTGGTGTAGATGCAATAACGGAGCGCAGAGAGACTCGTAGAAACACGAGTTGTCACCTTCATTCGCTTGAAGGGTTGGTGCATAGACCGCAAGAATACTGATTAATTTGTTGTGTGAGAGAGGAACACGAAGTTTCATGATGCGGTCACAGATACTAGAAGGAGATTCAATAGTATTAAGCAAGGATGTTTTAATCGTAAAACCGACTCTACCATTTCTACAGATACCCTCCAGTTTACTAATATAGAAGAGAGTGTAGCCTGATGATACCTATGTCATTTGACATTCTCCAGAGATACAGGTTTCTGATAGAGCAGCAATATCTATATCAAGTCTCCGTAGTTCTGCAGTGACAAGCACTGTCCTGCGCTCTGGACGGTTGGGTAATATATATATATATATATATATATATATATATATATATATATATATATATATATATATATATATATAATGAAAATTACAATTAAATTTACCAAAATGATCCAAGATGGTAAAATTAAAGTATATTATAGATATTAAAGAATTAATATTTATAATGTTATCTCAGCCAGATGTAAAAGCTCGATAAAACCAAATAGGAAATAGAGCTTATAATACGAGCAAACAGTTAATAAAACATGTTAAAAACACTTTGAAATGAGTTAAAAACATATTTAATCTGAAAAGGAAACACTAGATAAGTGGATAGTCCTTAATCCACAGAGTTTCGAAGACTTACTTTTTGTTTCAGCAAAATCCGATCCCGCATTTTGCTAATTCCTACCCTCTGATTAGAAGGAAAGTATTTCTTCGAAACTCCGCGGATTAAGGACTATCCACTTATCTAGTGTTTCCTTTTCAGATTAAATATGTTTTTAACTCATTTCAAAGTGTTTTTTTAACATGTTTTATTAACTGTTTGCTCGTATATATATATATATATATATATATATATATATATATATATATATATATATATATATAAACATGGAAAAGTAAACATGGAAAAGTGGACTAGTTGTTAAAACTTGAAAAGAAAAGGGCAAGATATTCAAGTATAAAATATAATAAATTTATAACTAAAAACATTGCAGCATTAAGAATTTATTATATAATGTTATAAATTGAATTTAAAAAAATCTGAATGCTGCAATATTTTAAGTTATAAATTTATTATATTTTGTAGTAAAATATTTGGACCTTTTCTTTTCAGGTTTTAACAACTTGTCCTTTACTTTTCTATGTTTAAGATTAACAATATTATTTTTCTTGTTCACATTTTTCTATTGTAATTCATGATTTTCCCAGGCTTCCAATAAATTCACGTGTTCTTTGTTTAATTTCGGTCTTATTCCCCCCCCCATAAACACATATGTAATAACAATGTACGGAAGTCGTCTGCTGTCAATAAAATCCCCCCAACTATCTCCCTTTCATGCTTTGATTCTCTCTGTTTCAACTGTTACTTGTCTTTCCGCGGGAGCAGCGAATTAGTAGCAACAGTAGTTGATGAAGCGACGTGGTTTCTATGGCAACCAGTCATAAAAGGCGTCGCTCACCTCCTTACATATTTTTACGATTTTGAACACCAGAAAATTCATCATAACTTTTCTTTTACTGAACGAAAATTTTAAATTCATTTTCACAATATAACTGAGAAGGTGATCGATAAACTGTAATAATGGTTTGAAATTTGGTCGAAAAACGAATGAGCGGTGAATATTTAAAGCAGTTCTAAATGACTAAAACTGCCACTTAATCATATATTTCTGTGTTTTAATTATATATATATATATATATATATATATATATATATATATATATTGCTATGGCTGGGATAAATCCGTTTGGTTTTGCGAACACTTTAGTTACAAGATTTGATTTCTATCCGTGTTTCTTACTGGAAATAAATATAAAGAAAAATTCATTGCAGGAAGGAAAAAAGGAGCGTCTATGACTTCTGTCAAGGCCGCCACAATCACTCACTATGGCATAAACAATAATAATCGCTTCCAAAATCAGCCATGGTGGAGGAGAAAGGGTGGTGGAGAAAGGGTGGTGGAGAAGAAAGATATCCATGAATAATCTGACAGTTTCTCCCACCTCCTCAGTCCGGATTCTTTGAGTCACACAGCGTCCATGATGGCAGAGAGAGAGAGAGAGAGAGAGAGAGAGAGAGAGAGAGAGAGAGAGAGAGAGAGAGAGAGAGAGACCGTCGCCTCTTGAGACCAAAGACAAGAAGACGGAGAGATTGACAAAGACATATCCGCTTTTCTTTCTTCCCGCCAGCACAGAGCCATCAGTTTTCTGACCGAAGACATTCATCTCGATTATAGCCCAATCTTTACCTCGGTACAATTCCCATCAACAAGCAATAGAATCTATCTACCTAGTCATAGCTTAGAAACCCCGCTCGCCCGTTCCTCATCCCACTAACCCCTTAGACAAACGCCCAGTACACTCTGCTTGAAGCACTTACATAAATCATTACGCGTTAGATACGGCCTAGGAGAAGCTGTCCGTTTGTCGCGGATTTTTTTTTCTTTTTCAATAAATCTTTATTTTGTAAATTCTTTTAATGAAAATTGTATCGATTATGAAAACTATTTTGGATATTTTGGTTCAGTTGACTCAAGTGTTTTGAAGTTATAACAAAATGCAAGCTTCTTTGGTAGCTTACGCTTAAGTTTCAAATAGCATCTTTGATCTATACTGAAGTTTGAAATAGTTCTTTGGTTCGTCACGCTATATTTTAAAACAGAAAATTCTCTTTATGTTCTTTTTATTATGGATACCATAATATTTTGTCTCTCGGGATTACGTTTGAAACGGCATTTTCTTTCGTCTGTCACATGTTTGTTTGAAATAGCAAGTTTTTGTCTTGTCACGTTCGAGTTTGAAATAATATTTTCTTTATCGTGACACGCGTAATTTTGAAATGGGCTTTCCTTATTTTTCCAAGCTTAAGTTTGAAATAGCACTTTTTACTCTGTACAAATTAAGATATGAAGTCCGCTTGTCTGTCAGGCTTAAAAAAACTATTTCTTAGTCTATCGTGCTTAAATTTGAGATTTAAATCTCGCCAATCTGTCTTGTTTGAAAAAGAAAGGATATATGCTTTTGCCTGTCAACCTTTTGAAAGTTTGAAACATAAATTTCGCAGTCTGTCACATTTAAAAATTGATAACATAAAGTTTGACGTATAACTTTTGTCGGTCTGTCAGATTAAATCCGCATTTTCTTTAGTTTGTCAACGTTTAGTTTGAGATATAAAATTTTCCAGTCTGTTATGCTTAAGTTTTGTTTTCAAGTTCGACATGTTATTTTCATCACAAATTGCGCAATTTGAATGGACGTGTCTTATTTGATTAATTCTTATTTTTCTTTGCTAATCTTTACAACGGTATTTGAAAGGGGGGGAGAAGAAGGTGAAAAATAGTCGTGGGCGGTGTTGGAAAGAAATACATGAATGAATAGACCAGGAAGGCGAGGCTTAAAGGATCTATCCAAGGTTGACATTGGCGGAAGGTCAGTGTCAGAGGCTGGGAGGTTATATAAGTAATGTTTTCTGTAATTTGAAATACATTTGGGTATTGGCATTGTGGCCTGAGGAATGAAACATTATTGATATTATTCAGGAAGTTGAAGGGAGGGGGTGCTTAACCCAGAGAAGCGAAACGCAAGTGCCCGCTCCAAACATTTGAGACAAGAACACATCACGAGATTAATACGAATGTCGCAAAAGATTTTAGTTCCTATTTCTTTGCTTACTCACGAGGGAAGAGTTTGACACAAGGCCAATTTTTAATGTCGGGAAAAAGCAACTTCCCCCACAGAGACAATAAAAATCGGTTTCTCCTTCACGAAGACAGAAAAGAGACAGTATAATATTAGGACAGATGCTACACTTTGCTCCTAGCATTAGTCAATTGGAATGATATTATTCTTGTTACCTTTGCACCGACCTACGACAAGCCAGTGATGTGAAACAGATGTAATATTTTTCCCAAGCGCTTCAACACGCCCTCTTTTGGTCATACATAAATGTGTGTGTGCGGGCAATGTTGAAGTGATTGAAGTGCTTTTATATATGTATTATTTACTCAAGGTTTACTTAGCCTTAAGAAATTCAACGTCCTACAATGCATTCAGTCAAAGTGATCAGCTGCATTCTGTTTTACACATCTGAGTTATCATGCACTCAGTGTGAGCCATGCCAAAATTCGATTAATTCATTTTATCGCCATTGACGCAGGTCCCTTAATATGTAATATTATTGTGAAACTCGTACATCTATTAGCCTCGTATAAACACCACCCTCCAACATAGTTGGAAACACACCTGAAAGATTTAGGAAGATAGGTGAGAACCAGAAGCGCTTTGCAATCCACGGCTTATTAATGTGCAAGTAATAACATGCTTCTCGAGCACCCATTTTCGACGTGTGTTTCTGTAACACGTCTCATCTATAAAATAAAGAGAAAACTTCCCCGTTGCTATTAACCGGTATAACTTTTATAAAACCTACATATATAAGTCTGTTTTGTATGCGATATAAGATAATTATGGATACGTGTTTTCAGAATCAATTAATGTTGTTTCATTCGACACTTCTTCCTATGGGCGAGGGAAGTGTAGTATATGTTCGTTCGTCATATATACTAGCAAAAATATACAAGCAGACGGAGCACATTTTTGCTTGTGATATGAATACAGATCAAATTCTTTTAACGACTTCATCAAATAGATCCCCAATAATATTCCTGCAAATTCTTTCTTCAGCATTATTTCTGAATTCAACCCTTTTAGTTTTGTATTTATTGCTGAAGCACATTGCATGTTGTCATTTAATTGTTGTACACGTTTAATTGAACATAAGTTGTTACTTCACTAGAAAATTGAGAACCACTTTAAACAAAATTGACGGAAAACACTTAAGCGCCTTTATCAAGTACCATCTATAAAACAATGGATAGTTTAAAAATGAATGCGAAGCAAGATTAACAAAAATAAAAAGCTGAAAGGAGAAACTTCATGCGCCAGGGAAAAACGATTATAAGGGCAACACGTAAGATAGGAAAATAAGAAGGATCTAAGTTCCTCAAAGAGATTTAATGGTTTAATGAATTCTTTCTGCTGGCACAAGTAAGATTATATATAGTTCGTCGGGGTATGTTGAAAATATTCACCGGTTTGCAAACCTAAATTGCTTAAGGAGTAGATAGGCTCTGTCTATCGCCCGGCTTCCATACTCCTTCTTTGCCTATTAGTCAAGCGCAGAGACACTATCTCAGTGATTCGACAGAAACACCCAGCGGTAGATCTTGTTTCCTGGCTAGGGCAATGAACGCCGTTCTTCCCCATTCCCAGCATGCCCCACCCCTAAAAGTGAATGATATAAATGCGGGAGTGCCCCAGGGTTCTATCCTTGGACCTCTATTGTTCCTGATATTCATAAATGACCTCCCCGACAACATTGCCTCTGAGATGGGTATATATGCTGATGACACTACACTCTATGGCAGACACGACAGGAAGACGAATGAACACATTTCTAAAGAAATGGCAGAAACACTAGAGGAAGACCTCCAATCTGTAGTGGAATGGGGACAAAAGTGGTTGGTCGCGTTCAATGCTGCCAAGACTAAACTAGTTTCATTCAATAATTACAAGAAACCCTCTCTACCACCCATAGCAATGGCCAACGACTCTTTATCTGAGAGTCCATCTTTCAAACTCCTTGGCCTAACGTTCACAGGAAACATGAGTTGGAACAATTACATTGACGGCATTGCCAGGGCCGCTGCAAGAAAGGTAGGCTCTCTCTACCGTGCTAGAAAACTACTAACACCCGAAAGTATCCTGTACCTCTATAAGGCCACCATTCACCCATGTATGGAGTATTGCTGCCACATCTGGGCTGGTGCATCTGCTACTAGTCTCTCGCTCCTTGACAAGGTTCAAAAGAGAGTCGCAAACCTGATATGCCCTAAACTGGCATCTAAGCTTCAGCCTCTGTCCCATCGACGAAATGTTGCATCCCTCTGCCTTTTCTACAAGTATTTTAGTGGTGAATGCTCTGACGAACTGCAATCACTTGTGCCCCCACGACGCGAGCACCCTCGACAAACCCGACAGGCTACTAGATCCCACCCCCACACTGTAGAGATCCCTAGATGTAAAATATCTTTTTACTCCAATAGTTTCTTCCCCAGAACCGCAAGACTCTGGAATTCCATTCCAGGTCCCTGCTTCCCCAACAGTACTGACGTACAGAAGTTCAAGTGTAACGTGAACCGACACCTTGCTGCCCAAATCCCTACATAGTACCCCAGTAGTTGTTTCCCCTGATAGTAGCCCCCTACACCAAAGTGGCAATTTGCCTTGTTTGGGGTGAAAATGTAATAAAAAAAAAAAATAAAAAAAATGATCGATTCTAAGGGTGCAAAAGATAAAATTCATATTATTTATTCAAAGACCATACATTACATATCCTAGAGACATAACATGGTTTCACTGATACGAGTAAATATTTACTGTTTAGAAAAAACCCTTAAAACTCATTTAAAATACTCGGCGATTCACAGAATCACATTCACGGTTCGAAAAAATGTATGTCTCAGAAACATGGTACGTTTCTGAAATATATATACAATATATATATATATATATATATATATATATATATATATATATATATATGCATGTACGCACACAAACGTATGTATACTAGCATATGTACCCTGCGTTGCTCGGTTATACACGTAACGTTAAATTGCTTACAATACGAAAAAAAAAAGAAACTGAGACATGATCATTAGAGTAGTATGTGCTTTCTAAGCAGTTCACCTCTTGTAAATTAAAATATACTCGAACTGAGATCGAAACCGAAACCTAAAGACAATGAGTCAAGTACGATAACCATTAGGTCGGCTTTACACGTTCTTCGAAAATGTTTTCAACCTAATTATTCTTAACATAATATGAAAAGTCTTCGCATGCACAATCGTGAAACAGTTAACAAGCAGGTGAAAACTCGATGATTTTCATGTACTAATGTACTTAGCGGCCTCTTTTTTCTCAAGATGAAACCCAAATTATAGTTTTCCACATGCCTGGATACACTATATACCAAATTTCAATAACAAAATTCGTTGAGTATATATATTGAGAAGAGTCCTCACACACATTCTCACATTTATTGATATATAGATTAGAATTTTCAGAATATGAAACGATATAATTATTCCATAGTCCAAGAACTTTGCAGCTTACACGATCTATGCATGCAAATCGAATATCAAAACTCGAGTTTAGACCTCATTTGGGATCATATTGGACAGTTGAACATATCCGAATATGGGATTCGAAACACGAATTTCTTTGCATACAAGGCGAGCTAGCATCATGCAATCGGAGCAACCTCGACACACAGGAAATACTACTAGCTAACACAGATCAAGCAAACTGCGGTGAAATAAGACTATGGAATATACGACTAAATAAAAACATGAAGCACTAAAACGAAAGATAAATAAAAACATGAAGAACTAAACCAAAAGATAGCACAAAAAAACAAGGAGATTGAGGCTATTTGTATCAATGATGTAGATATAAAGCAGAACAGTACAAAGAAAATAGAACCTTTTAAAACAACTAAATTCAATTCTACAAAATGTAAACGGAGGAAAAACAAAAACAAATCAACCAAAACCAACAGAAACCAAATTCTGAAGCAAGATATGGGAAAAGCTGCAAAATTACAATAGAAATGCCGAATGATCGTACGAGCACTAGGAATGTAACCCTATGGGTTGACCATGGAGAGTTAACTGGGAAGAGAAACGTCCTGGGAACAACAACCAAATTGTAACACGGTGGGTCGGCTTCATTGCTATGCTAGGAATGAAATACTGGTAAACGGTAACAATGTATAACACTGTGGGTTGTTATTTAGTGTTATATAGTGTTACATAGTGTTATATTGTGTTACAAAGTGTTACATTGTATTATATAGTGTTATATAGTGTTATATGGTTTTATATAGTGTTACATAGTGTTATATGGTTTTATTTGGTGTTATATAGTGTTATATAGTGTTACGTAGTGTTATATAGTGTTACAATGTATTATATAGTATTATATAGGTTTATATAGTTACATAGTGTTATAGAGTGTTTATATAGTTACATAGTGTTATATAGGTTTATATATATAGTTACATAGTGTTATATAGTGTTTATATAGTTACATAGTGTTATATAGGGTTATATAGTTACATAGTGTTATATAGTGTTATATAGTTTATATAGTGTTATATAGTGTTACATAGTGTGATAAAGTGTTATATAGTGTTTTATAGAGTTATATAGTTTTATATAGTGTTACATAGTGTTATATATTGTTTTATAATTTTATATAGTGTTATATAGTGTTACATAATGTTATAAAGTGTTACATGGTGTTTTATAGAGTTATATAGTTTTATATAGTGTTATATAGTTTTATATAGTGTTTTATAATTTTATGTAGTGTTAAATAGTGTTATATGGGTCGTACACTTGAATAACCGACCCATATAACACTATGCGTATAGTTACTTGGAAGTCTTTCTTAAAGGAGTCAATGCATTCCTAGAATTTGCTGTGACTTTTTTTCCGGGCGGTTTTCCATTCCTCGAAGACGACTTCTTTCTGTTGGATTCTGACTGGGAAGACGGCAGATCTTGTCTTGATGTTGAGGCAGATCAAACAACACGCAACACAGATTGTTATATATATATATATATATATATATATATATATATATATTTATATATATATAAGAGAATCTTAACTATTTTATTTTACAAAAGTATTATATTACAATTAAAAAAGACAATTCATACCCATTCATTTTTTAAGGGCTTAACTTACCTTAAGTAACTGCTGGGGAAGAGGGCCGCTCTTCAGAAAGACAAAATTGTGCATGCTCACCCCATGCTTGCCGGCTGAAAAAGAGAATGAGTAATCGCGAATTGTAACGTTGTGTCTTGCCCTGAATCCTTCCGCGAGTAATCACATCCTCTTCCGTCATGTGATACACAGTGCGACAGGAACAATCTTGACAAACTTCTAAAAACGAATCAAAGGGATTAGAAGCAGGGGAATGTCCGAGATAATACCATGGACAACAATAATGAAAACGGCTGAAAAATTAAGGAAACCCCTGTGATGTAGAGACAAATACTCACGAGTTACAAACAAAAACTTGTTGTATAGAAACTGTAACAGAAGTAAAATAAAAGATTAGAGAAACATCACATGGAATCAAGGAAACTGAAACTGAATAATTGTAAGCCCATCCTCTACCCCTTTCAGAATTGTTGTGTCAGCATCAACTTGCATCACGATGAATATTAGTGAAAGTTCAAAGAGAATGGGGAGACCGAGGAGATAAAGCACTAACCAGACCTCCACTAGATCAGAGTGAAGGGGACTTCAACTTTGGGTAGGCTTACTGCTACCCAAATTCCATTGAAGATCAAAGGTTGTTGGCAGTGAGAAATCAATAAAAAATGGTTGTTGCGATTACGCAAATTCAATCCCAAAGGTCACTGAAAAAGGTAAACAACACTTGATGTCTAAGGAGACTTGCTGTCATTTAGACTCCAGGCAACACCGCATACTGTATTCCGTGAATAATCTCTGATGATAACTTGTCTAAGAACTTCTATCAAGTGATAATAATAATCACTTAGGGGCTCAGAACTTGTAGATCAAATTTTGCATAAATAGCACTTGGATTTTGAATATTATACAAATAATTGATAACAAAATTAAGGTTGAACAGACTCACTCTTTATTCGTATGAACTAGACTAAGAGTCGCCCCTTGAGCGGCTTTTTGGCTGGTGATTATGAATCAAATTTGAGCCGAGTTTCATTCTGTTTAACATGAGACCAACAATAATCACTGATCCATTTCATGGCACTGATCCAGCTCGAATATTGGCTTAAAGTCAAACCTAATCTTTAATTGAACTGAGTTGTGAGCATTGAAAATCAACCTGTCATAAACACACTTTATGAGATAGTTTTAAAATAAAGATTTTATAATATAAATTACAAGTAAACGTTATTTTTTGTAATTTTTATTATTTTAAAGCAAAACAATAAAATCCATAACTATGCAAACTAAAAGAATAACACCACATACAGAGGCTTGTGCTCAGACTTAGTATTTTATGTCTCGACATGGAAATTGAAATGTCGTATTAAGATTGGAAGGCGTACACAAAGAATAACAAATCGATAAAAAGAATGAGCAATTACATATAAAGATTTAAAAAATAGAGAATAATAAATTTCGACGTCCTAACTGATTACATAATTAAGCTGAAGTTAATTGAAAACCTAATCAAATAAATGAAAGAACCGTGAAACATGTAAGCATTAAAGTGTCATTGTTTTTGGTTCTGAAGAACCACGGAAAATAGTCGGAAATCTATTATTTTAAAAGCATTGAGAGGGTAAAATATTTTGCTTTTACTTCTTACTCGACTGCGCGTGTTATTCTAATGCCATCTTTGTATATATGTAAATCAACAAGCAAAAGAGTTATGCCTTCCGACTTATGCCTTGTCATGTTTTCTGGTGAGACTGGGAAGCGTCATGTGGTTAACCTTATAGTTGATTACCTCAAGCGAACATTTTCTCCCAAAGTTATTGAACATCCAGTTCCACTGATACTGCAGCTAGCACCACACTTCACACGGCTTTTCATCTTCCTATTTTTTACGGCAGATCGAGAAAGACCCTTTCTGATAAAACTCTTAATGATCTACGTACAAAGTAAACAATTCGAAGTTTCTTATCACTGACGAAATCTTCCTAACTACCTATGAACACTAGCTGAGGGTTTATTATTTAAACTCCTCAGTCTAACATTCACAGGTAACAAAACATGAATTAGAATAAATACATAATCAATTCAAATTGTAAACAAATACGAAATGACATGTTTTTATTTACTTATACGAGGCTATAGTTAGATAAAGGTTCTGACCTTTATCTAACTATAGCTATCTTCATTCATGTGTAGAAGGCACTTAAAACTGCGTAGAAGTTTGTAACTTTATATTTTAAACCAATCGCATATATTAAAGTTAAATCTACGAATATATAATCAATATTTGTAAAATGAAGTCTATAAGAGTTACTTCCATTGTACTGTTAATCAATACCAGTCGTAGAACTGTTACCTATTTTGCCCATTTGAACCCTTGGCCTGATGTAAAACATTGGGCTAAAAATGCCAAATGATAAACGATGCCTTAATTTTTTTTTTAATTCAGTGCCATTTAAAATACTTATTTAGATACAAGTATAAATTTTAAGAGAAAAATAAAAATTATTCCCAAAAGGTGTTTTTTCCCCCTAAAACACCATGTGGCTCAAGTCCCAGATTTTCCCAGGGTGAAATATGATGTTTCCAGATGTATATCTATGTAATCTTGCATTTGGGTAATTTTCAGCGAGATCTTATGGTCGGAAAAGAATCTATGTCCTGAGAAGTGCTATTTTTGTCTATTTTGACTCCCTTTGAGCCCCCTGGGGACACAACCAGAAGTTTTATCGAAAATCCGAAAATGTTACATTACCTCCCTTGGGTAGTTGTAACTTTATGTAAAATTTCAGAAAAATGTAATGAGAATTTTGGGAACGAACTGACGAGCGGACGCACGGACGAGAGTGAATTCTAAGATCCAAATCCGACTAAGTCGGTGAACAATAAATAACATTTCCATTCAATTTGCTGCTATCTTTAGTGGGACTCCTCGTTAATACGAATCTCGTTTTATAATGACCAAGATGATTCCTGTTATGAATATAACCATTCTAATCACCTTTGACCACCGATGATCAACGAAATCTATTTTCTTACATTTTTATGGTGTTATGCCTAAATTGTTTTAAATGTATTAACAAATATTTTTGGCAAATAAATACTTCAAATTGTAGTATCTTTTCTCATAATGCACTCTGAATCTGAGGCAATTTCTATTTTTGTCCCAATCTAAATCGCAGCTGGATTTGCTCCACATAAAAAACCGACATTGAATTTAACTCTGTCCTTGTGGGGATGTAACAGAGCACGGACGCGCATATGGCGGTTGTGTCCAGATGACGAGCTGTGTGCGAAGTGACGTCACAGTAGGGAAAAAGAAAATGACTATAAAGAGAACGTACACAAACCAACGATGACATTCGAGAGAACAGAGGTTAGAGAGGGAGGAGCATCATCAGGTTTTATTCTGGAAAGTACCTGAAATAAATATTGTTATTTCGACAAAAAAGGGAGTCAAATTATTACTTTTCCTATATCCCTTGCGAGTGTCTATATGTTAACACGTGTATAAACGTGCGTAACATTACAGGGGAGCAAATAAATATAGACCATGGAAAATAAAAATTATGGTAAAACATGGAAAATAAAATTTCCACGAGAGGAACATGTGACACATGGGTCGAAAAGTAATATTGAAGAGGCATCGCTCTAGAGCCTGAAAGAAAGAAGACAAAGCCTGGGATGGTTAACCTCATAGAACTGTACAGGACGAGAAGCATATCGCAATCAACGGGAGAAAAAAATCCATTTCCTAAAAGTCCTAATCTCTGTTGGCTTTGTTGCCAAGCAAAAATACCTAAAAAATGACAAACTATTTCAAAGCGTGGCAAATTAAATGAAATATTAGAAAAATTAAGATTAACTACTTTACTAGAAAGATGAGGGGGGAAGTGATTTGATTGAATCTGAATGCTTCAAATGTTAGTGAGATTACAATAGTTAGGAGTGGATGGAATAAATTCAGGCAATTTCTACCTTTACTAACCAGTAAAGCATTATCACAGTCGACTAAGGTGATAATATATCAGATTATGGGTACGCAGTGTAATGATTTATGGAAGTAAAATCTGGTCAGTGAGGGTTGAGGATATGCGTTGCATGGAGAGAATCGATATGAAAATGGTACAATTAATGTGCAATGTGAGTCTTAAAGATAGGCTAAGTTCCGATTAGCACATAGAAAGATTAACTCTGTACAGTATAGGGAGATGTGTGCAGAAGTGTATTATTTGATATTATGATCACGTTGGAATAATAGATGGAGGATGTGCAGAATAACTGAGAAAGGCCAAGGAGAACATGAGATGACGTGATGGAAATAGACTTTGAGGTAAGAGGGCTAGAAATTGGATACTTTAGAAATCAATGTCTTGAAAGCCATCGAGCACATGCTAGCATGTAAAACGGGTTGTAAACTGGTGGTGATGATGATGATGATGATGATTATAAAGGTGATGCTGATCATAATCATGGTAATGATGATGATGAGGATGATAATGCTGCTGCTGCTGATGATGCTACTGCTGCGGCTGCTGCTGCTGATGATGATGATTATAATGGTGATAATGATCATCATCATGGTGATGATGATGCTGCTGATGATGCTGATGATGATGATGCTGCTGCTGATGATGCTACTGCTGCTGCTGCTGCTGATGCTGCTGCTGATGCTGCTGATGATGATGCTGATGATGATGATGATGATGCTACTGCTGTTGCTGCTGCTGCTGCTGCTGATGATGATGATGAAGAGAAATGATACGAGAATGATATGATGGATATGCAATGTGAGTCTTAAAGACAAGATGTGGTCAGAATCTCATAGGTTGCTTAAATCTACAGAGATAAGAAGATTGGAAGTTACATCGGGCGAAACGTTGAAATAATAACACTCAAGATGAGAACGGTAGTTCCAATAATCCAAGTAACCTGACTTCTAAAAAAAAAGTCAGAAACATGAAACAAAGAATGTTTGACATTCACGAATAAAACTTGCTCATCAAGTTAGTGTTAAGTACAAAGTCTGGCTACGATTGCAGAGTTGTGAATTTTATTAACAATTCCATGTGTGGAATTTTGTCTGCGTATTCCTACAATTATACGTCTACTTCCACCAGTCAACTGGTTTAGAAAAAATTGACTTTTTAATATTTCATGAATAAAGAATTCTTTTTCTTATTTTATTTTTAAGGTCGCATGGAACATCTTTTGTATTTTGAGCTTTACAACTCTGTAGTCGTTGCAATTATTTGTTGAACATAAATAAATCAAAGAAAAGGGGAAAAGATGAATCAACCATTGTTAATCTGTTTCATTCCTTTAACCCAGCAAGTGGGCTCAAATTGGTTTGATTATTTCGCTCAACAATCCATCAACCCTTGGGGGGTTTTGTAATGTCGATTTCTTTTTTTCTTACGCAGTCGCGTGCTTTGTGAACGATCAGTTCGCAAACGATCACTACGTTTTTTTTTTTTTTTGTAAGAGAAAAACATAAATTATCCCCCATTTTATCCCTTGGGGAAATTTCGATCACTGTTAGATTTTAAGGGACGTAACTATATGAAATAGAATACTTTTCAAAGCCAAGAACTTCAATTATTTATGCGCTGTCAGCATCATTTATATTTATATATTTAGATGCATCTACTCGGTGTTGCCCGGGAGGAAACGAAATCGTTTGTAATTCTTAAAAGTGGAAAACACAAGAATTGAACATTTCTGAATTTTTTAGATTAGAAACAATAGATAATATATACAAGAAATAAGTAAAACACACACACACATACACACACACACACACACACACACACACATATATATATACAGAGAGAGAGAGAGAGGGAGACAGAGAGAGAGGGGGGTATGTATATACTTTAATACATAGTAATAATTAGTAATAAATAGTGATATTCACAACTACAAATAAAAATAGGTTTAAGGCTCCTAAAATTCGTACTTGAAGTGTCCGCAAGGGCCCGTGGCGCAGTGTACTTGAAAAAATCATTTGTAAAATGGTTGAAAGTTCAATCCTCAGTGTGGGCAACTGAAAAATGTAATTGCGAATTACTTAGGTCCTCTATCCAGTCATGGCTGACGGAACAAGAACACGCGTACCTCGTAGAAGTAAATAAAGGGTTCCGCTGGAAATTCCGTCCAAAATCCCGAGTTCGACTGAAACATTCCCGAGTTTGACAAGATACACCTGAAGAAGATCGAAGGTTACATCGACCAAAACGTAGTGTAAATCACACTCAAGATGAGAACAGTAGTCTGAAGCATCCAAATAATACGAAAAAGAACTGAGATTTTAATTATAGGGTAGACATAGTATGGATATAATACTACGCTAAGACATTACCGGTTCTTACCTATGTTATCAACTTTCACCCATGCAAAAATTATAAAAATGTCGCAAAAATAAAATTCCGACTTTACACATCTCATAATAGATTATGCCATTCTTCCGAATAAAACAGTACTATTTTAAAGAAATACATAAAAAAAACACATTCGTTTCATTGAAGAATGTTTAACTGACTAGCAGGGAGACCCGACGTTGCTCAAGATTGAATGATGGTCAACGAATGTTCCACACTTCTAAAATGTCATCGAAATCAGTGAAATCACCCATCCGTCAATCGAACCAATCGATTGGCTGCTCTAGTCAAGAAGACACCTCTGTGCACCAGGAGGAAGCTTCACATGCCTCTCCGTAGTGGCTTCGTCCACAATTCATTGTAATCTACATTGCACTGTAGAGAACCTACTGTTAATTTTATAAAATTATTTTTAGTTTTTTATAATGTCTTTCATTAAAATTTAAAACACAAAAGTCAAGCGCAATGCTTCAGTTGTGCTCTAAACAGAAACATTCACTCGCAAAGTGCCCCTTTCTTATCGAAGAAACTGCGGTTGATTTTATAGGCCTGGCATTTCTGCTTATGCCGTGATACAACATCTAAAAAAAAACTTATTATATTAGGCTGTATAAAAATATTAACTTTGGTCAAAATTGATCTGTTCCTTCTTTAGTGGGATTTCTTCGATTATCGATTTTTGATACTTATTGGAGATATTGCGATACAAAACTAATCTAAGGACACTTGTAGATCCATAAGATATACCTGTATGAAATTCCCTCCAAAATTAGCTCATCCATTTTGGAGTCAATAAGGAACGAACGTACACACACACGCGCGTGCGCACACAGTGCCTTTTATTTATAAGTAGAGATAAATGTTATGGCAAGTTAGGCTTGGTTGGACACTCGTAGACCCATAAGATATACCTGTATGAAATTCCCAAAAAAATTAGCTCATCCATTTTGGAGTCCATAAGGAACGAACGTACACACACACGCGCGTGCGCACACAGTGCCTTTTATTTATAAGTAAAGATAAATGTTATGGTAAGTTAGGCTTGGTTGCTTTGTTTAATGAAATATCAACTGTTTTCGAATTATTTAATGCCATATATATATATATATATATATATATATATATATATATATATATATATATATATATATATATATTGGTAAAAGTTTTTATGCTATATTCTATTAAAGTACTTGTAAAACAGAAGCAGGGATGTGGCATTGCGGCGATGGGATAGAGGTCGGAACTTGGCCGACTGTGAGAGACCTATTATATTTGATATATATATATATATATATATATATATATATATATATATATATATATATATATATATATATATATATATATAAAACAAACAAACAAAAAAAAACAAACAAACTAAAACAACAAACAATATAATTCATGAAAATTAATGATTCAAGTTTAATATAAGAAAGGCTACATGTCAGTCTGTCTCCATATTTTCAAACTCTATCTCCTCCGAAACTAAAAGTGGCAGAGCGGCGCTAAGGGCCTCAGATGATTGGATTTTTTTATGGGCCGTCATTTTTTGGATCTTTAGTCGATTAAAATAGTTTTTAAGAGGTCAAAAAAATGGGTCAAAATTGAAAAAAAATCGTTATACATTTTGTACATTCATCTTAGTTTATTTTTAATCAGCTCATATGCGTGTCGCTTTGGTACATTGGTAAAGTCACTAGCTTTGAACGCTACAGTTTTATATTCGGTTTCAATTCTAGCTGATGGCACTCGAATACTTTTTTTTTTACTTTTGAAATCAAGACTATAATAATATATACGAAATATGGACAAATTAAATATCATATTTAAGCATATTTTATGTCCAGAAAAAGCCGAGTTCCCCACCCAGTTCTTTATGTATTGAAATATTTATTTATAGTGTTTGGTTTGGTTTTCTTGTTTTCCGGGAAATTAACTATTTTCAGGTTGTTTAATGCAAAATCCGATCATTTTGAGAAAAAAGTATTCATGCTTCAAGTTCTTTATATCTTCAAATATTTATTCACGGTGTTTGGTTTGGTTGTTTTTCAGAAAAAAAATGTTGTTCTTATTTATGTTTTTTTACAGAACATGATTGAGTTTTGAAAAGGGAAGAAAAAAAATAATAACATAAATGTTTGATGCATTTAAGTCAGGAAGCCGATATCTTCAGACTGCCTGATCAGGTGGGACCAGAAAAATAATTTGTCACATTATCAGACGAGCACAACTCGCTGTACTGCTAAATCGTTGCGTTAGGATGCAGAATAGGAACATTTAAGACACTCTATGTAGACTTCCGCTTTAGATGAAAAAAAAAAGAGTCTCAAATCTAATAGGTCTCTCACAGTCAGCCAAGCTCCGACCTCTGTCCTATCGCCGCAATGTCACGTCACTGTTTCTGTTTTACAAGTACTTTAATGGAATATGCTCTGATCAATTGGTTGCACTGTATGTATATATCCTGCACATATCCCCGACTAACCCGACCAGTAGCAAAATCCCACCCTTTCATTGTTGATGCGGGAAAGCCTTCTACTCTAAAAGTTTATTTCCTCGAACTATTAGGCTTTGGAATCCCCTCCCTGTTTCCTGCTTTCCTAACTATACAAAACTTCAGATGTTAAGATATAATGTGAACAGATATCTTGGTGCTCAACTCCCTACAATCCTCTGTTAGACATGATCCCAAATAATGGACTCTTACGTTTTAAGTGGCAGCGTGCCTTGTTTCGGACGACAAAGAGGGGGAAAAATCTCGGAAACTATATTTTGACCTCTCACCAGCTATATGCTTGAAGTTCCCATTCCCCTAATGGGGGGGATAATTTGTCACACTGCCAGACAAGCACAAGTCGGCATACTGCTATATTGGTTCACAACGGAAATTCGTAGCGTTTAAACTGTGTGCGCTGATTTGTCGTAGTGCGCTCTAACGTGTTATTTAGGTTTGCTTTAGATGAGTTATGGGCGACCATTATCATTACTCCAGTCTGCCCGTTCGTAATACATTTGCTTCAAATAAATTTCGACCGAAAACTAATCAAATAAAGCTATTGGCGAAAGAGAGAGAGAGAGAGAGAGAGAGAGAGAGAGAGAGAGGACATTTTCACTTTTGTTTTTAGTAAGACGTCTTCGCGGAGGGGGGGGCGAGTATGGCTGCTTTAAGAGAAGCAGTTCTCTTGTTATCATCATTTTTGCTGTCACCGGCTAATTCCAATAAAAATAAATAATCGGATCACTTTCGTTTGGGCAGACAATGAAATTTGTTTCTTCTAATCAGTTTACAAGCAAAAGGTAGACATTTTCTTTTCTTAAAAAACAAAAACAAACAAAACCAAAAAAAAAAATAAAACGGGAAGCAATCAAAAAAAGTTATTGATTGCGTGTTTATATTGAATACAGAAAAAATATATTGATCTCTTGTATTTTGGTTTAATAAATTCGTTTTAGAATATTTAGACACTAGCTGCCTTCCCCCCCCCGCTCCTTATCGATTTGCAGTTTAATTAGTTGTCGTTACTTGAACTCATTGAAACGAAACTAATCATTAAGCAAAAGAAGACAAAATCCCCCCCTCTCTCTCTCTCTCTGTCTATCTATCTATCTTTTTTCTATCGATAAGAAAGAACTAAAACTAATCGAAAAGAAGAGAAGACTAACCGATAAGTAGATAAAACTAATCGATGAGAAAATATTTTTAAAAAACTTTTCCGATAATAAAATGATACAAAATAACCAATGCTATTGAACTGATCGATAAGAAATCGAAGAAAGAACTGCTAGTCTTTCTATTCATTCTGTTTTAATAATAATAATAATAATAATAATAATAATAATAATAATAGTAATAATAATAATAATAATTAATAACATTAAATAATAATAGATAATAATAATAAAATAAATAATAATAATAAATAATAATAGATAATCAATAATAATAAATAATAACAAATAATAATAAATGATAACAAATAATGATAAATAATAAATATAATAAATAAAAATAATAAATAATAATAAATAAAAATAATAAATAATAATAATAAATATAATAAATACTACTACTACTACTACTACTAATAATAATAATAATAATAATAATAAACGGCTGAAATATTAAGGAAACCTTTGTTTGCGGAGACTTATATACACGATCCACAGGCGTTTAGCCAGAAATGCAGAAACTGCTAAAGTGATAAAACACAAAGCAACATCACATGGAATCATGAAAACCGAAACTGTAGATTTGTAAGTTAACCCCCGTGCGTCATCGCTTTCCCCCTTTTTGTGTCACAATACACTGGTGTCACACCAAATAAATAAGGAGAGACAAGAAGGATGGAAATACCGAATTCAGAAGCAGATGTCCACAAGATGAGCGCAAAGAGGACTGGGAACTTTGGGAGGCTTATAGCCACCCAAATCCAAGTAAGTACCAATGGTCGCTACTAACGAGAAATCATTGGTAAACGGTTATTGAGATAATGCAAATAATTTGCAGAAGTTATTCAAAGTAACAAGCATGAGTAATCTGGGAAGACTTGTTGTCACTTAGACTCTAAGGAGCACCATAGGTTGTTTTCAAAGAGAACTCTTTAATGATGGCCTACGTGAAAAAAAAAATCTCAAGTAGTAAAACTGATAACTGAAAAGAAATATAGAACATAAAAACAATCAACATAATAATTGTAAAAGAATAATTTGGAACAGACTCCAAAATTCTTGGGAATAAATGAGATGAAATTGGAATCATTTGGATACCATACGATGGATGAAGATGCTGAAAACAGTTGAAATTTAACAATAAAGACTAAATAGACACAAAATATACTGAATAGCCACGAAGGCTCAAGGAGGACAGAAAGAGCAAGGAAAGAGAGCTCTAAGTAGAACTTTACTAAAAGAGTGTGGAGAGTACACACACACACACACACACGCGTTATATATATATATATATATATATATATATATATATATATATATATATATATATATATATATATATGAAAATGATTTATAAAACATGTTAAAAGACATCTTGAAAAAGAGTTAAAAACATATTTAATTTTAAAAAAGGAAGCACAAGATAAGTGGATAGTCCTTAATCCGCGGAGTTTCGAAGAACTACTCTCCTTCTCATCAGAGGGCAGGAATTAGCAAAATGCATGATCGGATTTTGCATATAAAAGTATTTAATGAAACTACAAGTAAGTCAAAGATCTTACTTGGTTAAAAAAAAAGGGTGAGGTAAGGGGAACAGGAGGCAAAAGAAAAATAATAAAAAGATTTCACATGAATGGATAGTCCGGTGAATGGTAAAAATTCCAAAATGGTAAAATCCAAAACGGTTGAATTTAAAATTTCAATCCAATGGGTAAATTCCAAATGGTCCAAAATAATCCAAAAGGCAGAGTTCCTTGGAAAAAAGGGCAAATGGAATGAATTCCAAATTATTAAAAGAAAAGCACTAGAGATAATATTTAAAACACGTCTGTCAAGGCTGGATGAATCAAAAAAAATTAAGGCTTAAAAAAAAAAAAAAAAACGAAAAGCGGTGACAGTTTAAATTTGAAAAGCAAGGTCAAATTGACCCAGACAAAAAGCGCGAAAGTTAGCGTTAATAATTAGGTCAGTTTAGATATGCACGTGAAAGTCCAAGAATTAAATTAAGAAAACTGATCAGAAGAACAAATAAATGGCCAAGTTTAAGAAATGGGGCGTCTGTTATATATATATATATATATATATATATATATATATATATATATATATATATATATATATATAAAAGTGAAAGTAAATAAATAAAAAATAAATAAAAAATAGAAAATTAGATATATACAGTCACATACATATATATACACACATACACATACATACATACAGACACACAAATGCACACATACATGTATATACATACACACACGCATATAAATATATATACATATATGAATACATATACAATAACACACACACACACACATATATATATATACATATATATATACAAACACACACGTATGCATAAACATATACACATATCCAAAAACATATACAAGTTAAACAAAAACATACATACTTACATACAAAATAAGGGGAGGGAGAGGCCTGTATCTACAAACTCCGGAATAAGGCAAATAAATGTGCATGTAAATGCATATAGTGAAATATAAGTAAACAAATACATAGAATAAAAATGAGTAGGTTGATGTATATATTTAATTAATAGGTATACTTATACCATAAAACGGAGACAGCAGATGGCAAACCGGCCAAAGAAATAAAGAAAAATATAAAAAGCTTAGAAGGTAAGATTATAAAAAAAAAAAATTATGGGAAAAGATATATATTTGAAGGGTTAAATTAATAGCTATGTGATTTCAAATTTACCATATTTAAACTTGGACATATGTTTGCAATAGGAGATCAGTTCGTTTTTAGAGTTTACTATATTACTACTTTGAGTTATTTGAGTTATTATAAGCTCTATTTCCTTTTCGGTTTTATTGAGCTTTTTACATCTGGCTGAGTTTATTTTACTTGTAAATATTAACTATTTAATATTTATAATATATTTTAAGTTTACCATTTTGATTATCTTGGTAAACTTATTGTAACTTTTATTTTTTTATTATATATATATATATATATATATATATATATATATATATATATATATATATATATATATAGTTAGTCGAAATAAAAAGTGCTCGATCGTATGCTCTACAAGAGCGGTAATGACCACATCAATGAAGCTCGAGTACATTCGACAGACATTGTAATATATAAATTTTAAATAAAATTACACACACGCATACACACAAACACACGCACACATATACACATATATAAAATATTATCAAGAAAAACAAGAATAAGTAAAAAGAAAAATAATAAACATTTACTCAAAGCACCTTTCGTTAAAAAAAAACGTAAACTAACCATAACGATTAAAAACAAAGAGTATCTCATGCAAAAAAAAAGAAAGATATATAGATTAAGAAAGAAAATTAGATAAAGTAACATCGTTAAACTCATGACTCCCGCAATGGCCGCCAATAGCGTAGTGGTTAGGAGCCTTGGCTGTCATACAAACGGTTGGGTTTCAATCCTGGCTTGAGGTAGATGCTTGTCTACCCGTACTGTATGTGGATGACTATATATATATATATATATATATATATATATGTATGTATATATGACTACTTTATTTAATCACAAAAATTAATACACTGAAGCCTTATTTTATGCATAAACTTTAACTGTTTACTTCAACAGTGCTTAATACATAGGTAGAGCTAGGTAGTAAGTTATAAAAATATACATAGCAATTAAACTACACAGGATATTCCGCGTTTCATCCACGCGGAATATTTTGTGTAGCTTAATTGCCATATATATTTTTATAACTTAATATATACACACACATATATATATATGCGTGTGTGTGTGTGTGTGTGTGTTTGCGTGCGTGTATCATTCAAACACTATCGTGTTTGAATATATGGTTAAGTGACAGTTTTCATCATTTAGAACTGCTTTAAACAACTGTTGAAGTTCGATCTAGTTATTATTATTATTTTTTTTTTTAATTAGCTAATTTGTGTAAACATCTTCAGCTAGAACCCATTTTTACATTCCGGACCAATTTATTCTCTAAACAATAAATAACTTCCAATCTAAACTATTTTAACAATATTACTGGATAGATATATAACTAGATAGATAGATAGATAGATCGATAATGACTAATTTAACTTTTAACCACGTTATTATCTAACAGTGCTATGTTCATATGCGTTGCAATCAATATCCTTTTTTGCAGAGATGGAATCAGCAGAAAAAATAAGTTTTAAAAATCAAGTAAGTAATATATCTGTCGTCGTTGGTCTCCAGAACGACCAGAAATCAGCTATTTCCATCTAGATAATAACTAGGGCTATGACAACAGCATATTATTTTCCTCGTTTTGATTCTCGGGTATATATCCATTGATATATTATATGTTTTTATGTAGAGTGATGTGGTTCTCGGTTGATTAAGCGTATCTAACTGTGTCGGATATATACTCACGAGTCAAAACAATGAAAAGAATATGCTGTTTTCATAGCCCTAATAATAATAAACTACGGCTTGATCACGATGACACACCACCAGTTAAGCAGGTTCAGTATATTCAGTACTATAATGGGTGACGATTCGGGAATACCATGTGCTGCATGTGCTCACCAAATATCTCAGCATTGTTTCCAGTCTTCCTAGGCTTCTACTTGCCATTGGAATCAAGCGGTGCCAATTTAAGAGAGGTACGGTTTATGATTGCGACACCCTAGTAGCTCTTACTTTCAAAGGTATCGATCCCGGGCAACGTTAGATGTCCCTGCTAGTATATATATATATATATATATATATATATATATATATATATATATATATATATATATATATATATACTCGAAGTAGGCACGTATCCGAAAGAACAATCAAACCTTTACAGTCTCCGCCATGTATCAAATGACCATTGACCAATGTATATTAAGATGCCGTTTTAGACTATCCGCTGACTTACGTGATTTTATCAGGCTCAATGTGTAGTGGCTGGTTTTGTTTATTTTGTTGTTTTATTTTGTTTTACGGCATATCAGTCCTTTCGGTTTATTTAATTCCGAATCCAGTAATTTTAGAAAAGTGTCTATGTTTCAACTTCTTGATATCTTCAAGTATTTAATCATGGTGTTTGGTTTGGTTGTTTTGTTTTACGGCATATCAACATTTTTCGGGTTATTTAATGCCGAATTCAGTAATTTTACAAAAACGTTTTTATGACTAAAGTTATTTATCTCTTCAAATATTTATTCTTAATGTTTGGTTAGTTTTTTTTTGTTTTTTTTACGGCATATCAACTATTTTCGGATTAGTCTATGTTAAATCCATTAAATTTGGAAATAAAAGTTGTATGCTTCAAGCTCTTTGCATATTAAATATTTAATTATGGCGTTGGTTTGCTTTTTTGTGTAGGAAATTTGTTGTTTTTGATTTTGTAAAACATGATTGAGTTTTACAAAGAGAACAGAACAACCAATAACAGTAATATTCGGTGTTTAAGGTTGAATTTCAAACAGTCTGATCGTAGTATCTGGCGAAAGAAAGGAGCAGTACATAGACGAAAAGGTGAAAGTGGGTCTCGTTAAAAATAAGATAGACAAAGAAGTTGTTATTTGGCTGATATCAAAGTAGACTATCAGAACAGATATTACACTTTTGTCTTCGGAGGGAGAGATCTTTCTAGACTCACAAAAGATTTTTTTTGTTTCAATCAAGAGTGCCCTATGTGTGGGAGATAAAATTCTCTCACTTTAAAAACCGATTATGTGCCTAACTTTATCCTCGTGGGGAGACAAGTAAATAGGGACCGAATACTATTCCCACTCGCCACATATTTGAGGGATTTGTGTTTAATTTGTAGAATTTGTTTCATTTTTTCTACTTTCATATTTTGGCAAATCATTTTTCCATAATGTAGTATCTGTTCTTAAATCTGTAGGAGAGAAAGGTTTTTGTGTTGGGGCAATTTTTAAAAGCTTGTCTACATCTAGCATGCCCCTTTTAAGGGAACTTCATTTTTTCCATATTAAAAAGCGTCATTGTGCCTAACTCTGCCCTTGTGAGGAGATAAGCAAATAGAGATTGAGGGTCACCTCATTACCCACACTTTTTATGACCTTGTACCTAATTTGTAAAATTCGTTTCAGTCTTTTTTGTATTTTTTTTTTTTTTTGCAAATAATTTTTCAAGGTGTAGTATTTGTTTTTTTTTAATTTCCTGTCAGAGGAAAAGAAATCCTTCTGTATTGAGGTAATTAAACATTTTTTTTCGTACATTTGTATAGTGACCTCGGAGCTTGTTCCATCAGCGCCAAAATACACAGAGTCTATACCATTTCTTAAATGGCTTTTTCCCTTGTTCATTGCGGCATACTGTTGGTCATGTGCAGTTCTAGGAGGTCCGCCCTTGGAGGCGTTGTCTTCAGTCTTTGATAAAGAGTTAGTTTATCGCTAATCGCCTGTGACGCTCCACTGGGGAATCCCGACCGGCATTCTTTGTGGATCAGAGTACTCCTCCCTGAGGGCGCTAACACTACAATCCCACTTTCCGACCTTTGTGCCACATTTCTCACCGTGGGAGATAGATAAATACTTGTCTCGAATGCCCCCTCTTGAGGGAGCTTGGTTTTTCACACAATAAAAACTAGCACATTAATATCGCGAGGAGTCAAATAAATATGAACATAGGATGACACCCAATCCCCGTATCTTTGAGGGTATTGTACCTAATTTGTAATTTTTAATTTTTTTTTTCTCTTGAAAATAAAATGTTCAAGGTTTAGTATCTGTTTTGTTTTCTGTAAGGGAGAGATACATCCCTCTGGGCTGAGGCCATTTTTGTTTGGGTCCAAATCCAGAGTGCCGCTTTTGAGGGAGCTGGATTGTGTATAACTTTGCCCTCGTTTGGGGCGTTAATTGGTTACAAAAAAACGTTTCATTGAAACAATTGCTGCGAAAAAAAAAGCCCCTTCTCCGTCTCGGCGTTTATGCAAATTATTAAATAAAGTTCAACCAAATGCTTGCGCCAGTGTGCCCCATATTTCACAAATAATGGAAATCCCGTTAACTATGCCGCATCTAAAAATGGTACGAATCGAAAAGTCTTTAGAATCAGAGAAATTTGATTAAAAAGGGAAAATAAAGATTGAAACTGATTTTACCATTCTTTTCCAAACCAACAGAATCTTTTGGAATTATTCACAATATTTCTTGTTGGTTTTCGCCTGCCAAGATTTTCTCTTTATTCAATCAAATCTCTTTGATTCGTTGTCGCCTTTTCCTCCTCTCATTTCTCAACCCCTCACTGCTCATTGAATCAGGACTAATTCCCACCCTCTGCTTTTATGTATTCACGCGTTCTCCTTCTCCCCTCCCCATCTCTCCCACTTCCTCTTTTTCGTATCAATCCATTACACCCACTCCCTATCACTATCCCCCACTGTTCTTTATGAAGAAATTCAAAGTCTTCCTTTCTTTATACTACCAATAATGGCATTTCCGCACTCGTTGTTTGTAGTCGGACTCTACCAATTCTCATCGTTATTAGTTCAAAGCTTTCATACCAGTGGTGACTGATGGTCGCATTATCATCAATATCGCCATAATCACCTCCTCCTCCTCCTCCTCCTCCTCCTCTTCTTCTTATTCTTCTTATTCTTCTTCTTCTTCTTCTTCTTCTTCTTCTTCTTCTTCTTCTTCTTTGTGTGTGTGTGTGCGTGTGTGTATGTGTGTGTGTTTATTACAATAACTTACTTGAAATTTTTACTCCAAGCATTACCGATACTGTTTTTCAACAATAACCTTCCCTGGAGGTATAAGTAATAGCAAGCCACCTCGATGTGCCAGTACTCCCCGTTCCATCAATTTTTATTGTAACTCACTTGGTGTCCTCACTGAAGCCTCTATCAGTTATGTCTCACTTATAATGATTGATAAGCTTCTCTAAAATCTGAGTGACCGCAAATCTTTTCAATGCTCCAGCGCTTTCAATCGCATTTCATCCCATAATCATTGTCACTTAATACGAGTTTTCACACTAAACATTTTCAGTGATATCTCTTTCACAGCGGCTGACAAATTTCCCTGGAACCCGAGTGGCAGAATTTTTTTCTTTCTTTTCGTTGCTTGAAAGTCTTATTTAAAAGTTAAATGACGTCTGTTGTTAATTGCTTAATTAAACGATTTTTTTAAAATTTTCATGTATATGTCATTTAAGAGATTAATATAGTTTCCTTGAAACATTGCCTAGTGTGCAGGCAATACAATGCAAGTGTGACACGGTTAAACACGGATTAAAGCAAATCAAAACATATAACGATGGAACGAGCAATACAGGTTCATCTTTTATTTATACAATATATAAGATGACTGACTGTGGCGTAATTCATATCGAGTAGCAATGTAGAGTTCGCGCGTGTTTTGGAAGGGGAATTGTATGTAGTGATCTTTAATATCATTGTTTATGTTTTAATTAGTGTTGTGGTGGCACCCACTCATTTACATATGTGGATAATATTACACATAAATACAAAACTCGGTTAGTCTGAGTGTGTGTTAACCAGAAGCCACCGAAGGCCGCGCCGAGAGCAGATATGTTCTCCAGCCAAGACTCTCTTACCTGATAACCATTATGTAAATATACTCTAAATATATTTTTCCTAATACACTTCTTATTGATCTACATTTGTTTGTTGAGTCTTCATTTGTATTGCCTTATACGTTATTTTGTTCAACCTGCAAACATAACAATTAGTGTGTGAGTTGCGGTTACGCTGAAGTGTAATATTTCTTATCTAATATTTTTTACAAGTTTTTTTTTTATTAAATAAATTTATTTTGTTTGATATTATTCGGTCATGTCTATTTATTGATTTATAATTGCATCATATCAATATAATTATAAAACTCAGACCAGCTTGCTTGGGCATTTAAATTGTCCATCCGGTTTGTTACTTCCGGTTAAAAAAAACTCATCTGCTTAACCATTTCTTGGCCACCATGTCTTTAGTCCAATATTAAAAGCCACTGCTGCTATTTAAAGCATACACAAGGTCAACAATATGTTTTTGTTTTAACTTATTTTAACGTGTTTTAACTTACAAATATATGTAATCTTACCCAGTTGAGTTAAAAAATGATTCCAGTATAAATTTAAAATATATAGCTATAATCATATTTATAACCATATTTACTGCTTTTAGTAGTGCTCCTGTGGATTCTAACGATTTTTTTTCAGGACTTAAAAAAATTTTTTTCAAGGAGGGGGGATGTAGAAACTTGGTTTTAGTAGTGCTTTTAGCAGGGTCTACTTAATTTTAATTAGTGCTTGCGGTAGTGCTTTGGAGGCTTCCTGAGTTGTTTTTTTTCACTCATCAAACTATTTTCTCAAAACAATAAAAGACAATATAATCTCAAAATCACTTTTTATTTTGAACATTTTTCATCTTATCCTTTAAGGGCCAATGGGTAGACTAAATAAAAAATAATGACGAGGGGGGGTAGCAGACCGAACTTTTCTCAAAGTGAAAATTCGCAGAAAAAAATAAAAGAAAATAATAATTATGGCGGGGAAGAGGTAAATGAGCCAACATCAAATCGGGACTGTAAATGAGGACGATTTACTTGAACGTTGTATGTAGAATTGCACCTTCCAAATCTTTAAATATTGATTTTTTGTTTTACAACTTCTTATAGTTTGCTTAGTGTCCAATAATCCACAGAAATTGTTGAAAAAAGACGAACAGGAAAAAATTGGAAGATGGTGCCGATTGTTCACGTGCACCTACATTTGTATTTTTTAAATATTTTCTTTACCTAAGTAGTGCGTGATCAAACCTAAAACTTGATTTTTAAAATTACGTTTTTCGTGTTCAAAATTATTTATTTACGATTATTTATTTGTATGATTCATTGCAAGTCGTTGGTATTGTTTTCATACAAAAAAATAAAATCAAAGCAAATATGTTTTTCTAACGTAAAAATAAAAGTACTTGATAAACTTGCATATTTAAAAAAAAAAACTATTTGGGGGTTTTTACGACCCAACCCAGCGTAGTTTATCTCCTAAAAAGAAATCAAAATCTATTTTTTTGGGGCTAGTACGTTTCAATGGCCTTTAAAGATAATAAGAAAGAAGGATTTTTTTAAAAATAATTACAGTTTAACACTTTAGCGTGCGGGATCACTTTCCTATATAAATTAAACGTAAAATGACACTCCAATTCTTGGCGACGTAGCAAGACATGTAGATGGGTAGCATTTTTTTTAAAAAGTTTTGTGTCAGAAAAGGGAAATGGGTGGGGCTGGGATCATAAGTTCCAAACATTTTAAAAATACGTAGAAACACTTAAAAACGTGTATGGGGGACTTTTCATTTATTTTTTTTACTTTTTAGATTTGCTTTGAAAATATCTTACTATTAGTTATCATGTAATTATTATTTCCTGATAACACCCCCCACACACACAACGAACTAGGGTGAACCTGTACAATGCATACTCTTTCCTAATTTTTTTTCCTTTCGTTTTTTTTTCAATTTTTTTCCCCGTCAATGGCAATGATGTGAAGACATTTATTATCCAATGTATTCTGTATTGTTTTCACTGGTCGCCACATTTGTTTTCGTGCGCGTGTGCATTCAATTTGTTCGCGTTTGTACATTAATTCTATATACTCCTTTGCACATTTATACATTAATTCTGTATACCTACTATTGACCCAATGGGCCACGGGTAGTCTAGTCTAGAATATATATATATATATATATATATATATATATATATATATATATATATATATATATATATATATGTATATATATATACATATATATACATATATATATATATACAGTATATATATATATATATACATATATATATATGTATATATATATATATATATATATATATCCACCGAAATTTGCTTATTAAATATTTAGAATACTTTATATCAGCTTTTCGAGAACCTACGATAAAGCACTTGATTAGTTTCTTTCAACAAATCCATATGTTACACCTAAACAATTCCATATAACATGAGATGAAAAAATATTACTACATCTATCCTATATCACGCTTATGCACAGGCGAAAGTTACGTCATACTTTTGAGTGAATAACATCGTTCGTTCTTATTGGTTGGTGAAATAATGAGGGATGATATAATGTATTTGTTTCGTTAAATTAATTAACGAATGGAATTTTCAATTCACAGATTAAATAAAATATTTCGTTTTTTATTCAAATCCAATTGTTAAAAAAAAATGCATTGTTCTAGCAAAATAATAATAAAAAAAAAACATTATTAAAATGAATAGGACTAACATAATAAAAACATTATATTTTAATCTATGTAACCGAAACTGCGCCATAGTTTTGGGGGAAAAATATCAGTTTATATTCCTTTCTGAACAGGATTTAATAGTAGCGGATACATACGCACTCCGTACGCAGATTTCCCGACACTATCTATCTATCTATCTATCTATCTATCTATCTATCTATCTATCTATCTATCTATCTGTTTGGCTGTCTATCTGTATATCTGCTTGTCTATCTATCAATCTATCTATTTATCTATCTGTCTATTTTTATGTATGTATATATAATTTATTTATTCACCTATCTATCTACCTATCTATCTATCTATCTATCTATCTATCTATTTGTATGTATGTCTATACATCTGTCTATTAATCTATCAATCTATTGTCTTCCTATGTATCTATCTGTCTGTCTATCTGCCTAACGATCTGTATAATCTATTTATCTATCTAGCTAGCTATCTGTCTGTTTACATATCTATCTAGCTAACTAGCTCGCTATTACCTGGTGTCTAATGTCACATACCTTAATACATGAAGATTAAGGGCCTGACAAACCGCCAGTTATATTTTCACACTGTTTTCAAACATTCAACACATACTCCGGATTTAAACATGCACTAGTTACACATACCTACTAAACATCTCTTACATCAGATTTTCTGATGTACTTCTTTTTTGTTTTTATCAAGATAAACAACTCAATTTTATCCTATTAATGATTCGTCAAATTAATGCATGAATGTGCTATTTTGAAAACCACCGTTTCGTATTTCATTTGCGGTTAAATCACAACAACATATCTCGCTTAAATATAGTTTGAACCAAGACCATACCTACAACAGACCGAAAGATCTATCTTTTACTGGAAGTAATCGATTTGAAGGGTCGGGCTTAAATTCTCGGTCTACATATACCTGATGCCCTTTGCTAAGTAGTCAACATTATAAGAAGGATCAAGGGTAAGTGGAATAATCCAAGGAAACAAGTGACCCAAACCCATACACTTTAGTGTAGTAGCTAACGGAAAGGGAGAATTCAGTTATTGTGAACTCCTTTACTTTTATTATGTTTTTGAGGCAGAATATCCAGAAAATTCATATACGGCGTGAAATTATAAAATTGCCATCCTAGAGTAAACGACATGATTTCATTTCCGTTTGATCAGAACCGTCTTTTCTTTTTTTTTCTGATTTTTGCAGACCATCTACTAGTTGGCCAGTTGTGTACAAATCCCAAGAGCGATAGGAGCCTCCTCTCATGTCTGAAAGGGACACAATGTTCAACGAACGATATCAAATGTGCGCCACTGTACAACTCATGCTCTCTATCAATACACGTTATGACAACAGGACCATTGCCAGCACCCTCAAAACGCAAATCCGGATGGTTCAACGCTTGAGGTCAATTGCTCAACGAAATTTTCGGACACGATTATGGTCTTTGGTGTTGTTTCAAATGAGGGCCACATCACGCCACATCACATCTTCGAAGTCAGCTTGAAAGTCAACACCAAATTGTAACTGGATGTGCTAAAGAGTCTGGTGATTCCCCGGTGGAACCGGGTAGCCGCTGGCGGACCCTGGGTGTGGCAGCACTACTCAGCGCCGGTCCACAAGTCCAAAGAGACCTACGCTTGGCTTCAGAAGGAGTACTAGAACTTTGTACCCTCCTCTCACTGACCTCCTCCTCCCTCGACCTGGAACCGCTGGACTATTGGCCGTACGTTGAGAACATCAGCAACGTGACCTTGATAACGCCAGCTTGATCGCTGCTATCCGCCCAGTATTCGCCAATCTTTCGTTGGCGCTTGTGAAAAAAGCATGCCAGCAGTTCCCGACCCGTATCGAGGCAGTGATTGAGGCTGAAGGCGGCTACACTGAATAGATGTTATCTCTACTACATAATCAAATTACCTGAATTAATTTTTTCTATAAAAATTTTAAAATAAAGCGGTAGTGTTGTTGTTTTTTTTTTTACGGCGACAAATGTATCCTTCCACTCTGTAAAACAGATGAAATTCAGATTTTAAACAAATCAGCAAAAACAATACCTTTTAACCAATTATTTAGCTGTTTAACAACAGGATTTTTCGTATTATCTGGATTCACCGGACTACTATTCTCACTCTGGGTGTTATTTTCACAGCCTTTCAGTCGATGTACCTTTCGACCTTCTTCAGGTGTATCTTGTCGAACTCGGGAGTCTTACTGTCGAATATGTGGAACTCGGGAATCTGCACGGAATTTTCAGTAGGGTCCTTTATTTAAGCCACCGGAATAGCATGGTCTCGTTCCGTAAGCTATGAGTGGGCAAAAGTTTTAAGTGAAAAAGGTCGGAGATTAAAAACCAATCTTGAGACATAACAAGATTTTAACTAAAAAAATATAGGAAAAAAATTATATTTCTAGAATAAAAATAACTTTCTATATGAATAGAAGACCTTTAAAAAAGATTATGAGATCAAAACCTTTACAACATGCATGAAATTAATTGACAAGGGATTAAAGAAGTAAAATATTATGGTGGTGTATTTTACGACTTACTTTTACGAACGTGGTTTACCCCTTAAAAATAAATCAAAATCTACTTTTTTTTTTTTGGTTAATACGTTTTTTTTGTTTTTTTTACATAGGCGTCACCACTTATCAAGGCCGATAGGCCACTCAATGATAAGGGTTAAAGAGTGTAGAGTAGTCAAAAGGACAATATAGTAATCGATAGTAATGGAAGTTCGGTAAATTTGTTAACTTAAGTGGAACGGCTCATCAGAAACTTGTTCACGTTGGACTTGAAGACAACCATATTATAGAAAGCTGGAAAGCAGGAAAACGGAAGACAATTCCACAGGCGTGCAGTTCTAAGAAAGAAGCTTGGATCATGGAATCTATGTTTAGGTTTAGGCACAGATAAAGAGTGGGGAGAATTATTATAATGTTTTCAGCTAGTCGAGTGTTTCTTGTGAAAGTTTGGCGAAGGGGGACCATAGATTGAAGCTCAGTCGAACACTTTCCATGAAAATAACGATAAAGCAGAGACAAACTCGCAACATCTCTTCTGTGAGATAGAGGTTGCAGCGTAGAGAAAAGGACATCTCCCACCAGGCCACGAAGTCTATTTTGAACCCTATCAAGGCGGGACAAGTCTTTTCTAGCAGCTCCTGCCCAGATGTGGCAACAGTATTCCATCCTTGGACGTATCTGGCTCTTATATAGATAGATAATTGCATCAATTGCATCTGTTTCAATAGGCAATTATTCCTCTGGCCTTCGTCAGGTGGTTAACCATGACGCGATAGGAATGCTGTGTCTCTTAACTGTATCCTCAGTAATTACTGCCTTCCATAGTTGCTGTTGTCTCACCCCGTTTTGACAATCAAATCCTTTGTCCGGCTTTGGGTAGGACAAACCGCTATCTTCAGGTAAAGCTCACCTGAAACCGTAGAGATTCAATGCCTCTATCTACTGCGCTACGGGTCCTGAAGGGGCGATCAAAGTCGAGCTTTTTGATCTTATAAATCTAAGCTTCTTGTTCTTATCCGGTTTTCCATCGTCGGGTCCGTACCGAATGGTATATTATTTTATTATTAAAATTCTCTTCGATAGATAATTTGTACATTTAATTATTTTCGAACTGTAACTACGAAGACGACGATAACAATCCGCAAATAAATAAATATATAAATTACTTATCTCAAAATATCCCAATAAAAAAATAACGTTTTAACTGCCTTTAAAAACATTATTGTTCCTTGGTTAGTCTATGCGGCTTGTTAATCAAGCGGTCAAAATGATATTACGTCGGATGGCAATTCCTTTGGTTCGAATCGTGATACATAATATATTGTTGGAAATAAATACCATTGTTAATTCTATGTAATTCTCAAAATTCTTTGCTTTTTGGCTTGTTTGTTTTGTGAGAAATCAACACCAGGAATTTAGTTCCGAAATCGATAACGAGTAAGTGTATCTGACATTAAGTCGCAATTTCATCGATAGCTAAAGAAGAGGGGAGGCGGATCATACTTATTTTGCTGTATCGATAAAATTCTCTATATTTAAAAGTATTCTTAAAATGTCAGACCAGGCGTTTTCCGGGAATTCTGTATGAGAGAATAGAATAGGTAATAAACGAGTAACATCTTTCTATTAAAAATCATTCCTTTCTCATCCCTCTCTCTCTCTTTATCATCGACTAGTCTGGGTGGCCGGCGTTGCCTAGGTGTTTGGAGGTGTGTGTTGAGTGAAAAAAGAAGTGGTAGTAGGCAGGCAGGCTCGAACCCGTACCGCGAAAGAGGAAAAGAACGTGAACAAAAGTAACATCTTTGCTGTTGCGCCCATCGCCAAACTGGAAGTGATTTAGGTTTAAATTAAGACTAGACAATCGAAAAGAAGGGATGAGTTTTAAAAATATTGGCGAAAAAGGCGACCCCCCCCTTGTAGGAAAGTGCCCAGTTGAGGGTGAAGGAATTAATGTTTTTGGCCAATTTTTCCATATTTGTCGCTCGAAAGGGCGGACATCCGTCGCCTCTGTCTAAAGTGTTAGATAGAGATACATACATACATGATGATGTTTGCAACATATTGTCAGACGAGTGCCACTCCCTCAGACACTTAAAGTCCATGAGCCGAAATGCCTGAGGGAGTATCTATACACAGATGATGTTACAGAGTCTTAGCTTTGTACGACAGCTAAGTCTCTCTCTCTCGGTTCAAAATGTTGAGATCCAGCAACAAGCAAGAGCAAGATAGCCAGCAACAAATTAAACTGCAAACCAGCTTAATGCGGGTACTGGTCTCCCGCTTTATGGTTTTTTAAATCAGAGATTTGCTTCTCCTAGAAAGGTTGCCTTCACTACGGCTTACGGGAGCCCTCTCCACCCTAACAACATACATACATACATACATACATACATTTGAACAGACAGGTGAGATTTATGTTATAGATTACGTTACTGTTTGAACATATGTTGTATATATAGTCCTGCAGGGCAGCTTCAGTTGTCCCCTCTGTGACCTTGCCAGGTCAGCAATATACTAGCTGTACATACCCAGTGTTGCTAGAAAAAAACATATTGCTGGGCTTAGGGTTTAGTCACATACTATTTAAGATACACTAAACATCCTAAGTTGTTACGACTTTCCTGACAGTTGACAATATTTCGTATTTTTGGAAGCATAAAATATAGTTATCGTCATCTATGAAATTCAAACAGGAAGATGGAAATAACTCATAAGTTAAATCAAAATTTACTTTCGATTTTCAACGCGGCTGATATTGGTTATATAATAGTGAAAGATGAATATAAATCAAATAAAAAATTAATTAAATAAATCAATTTTATAGCAGATTTCTAAATAGAATACTTAAATCAATTGTATTAAAAATTCCCATTCAAAATTTTAAGCTAATTATTAAAACAGACTTTGTTTAATGTAATATGCAAATGAGATAACGACTTGCTTGTTGATTTCTTTGGAATAAATAGTATATGTATATGTAGAAATCATGTTTAAAGTGTATATAAAAGTTCGTTTTCAGTATTAAAATCTATTCGTGTAATAGCGTACGTTTTGTATACATTAGCCAAATTGTGAATATACAAACAGACAGAAATACCACCTTACAATATATATATATATATATATATATATATATATATATACTTCATTTATTCACATAAATTTTATATACGAAAGTATAGATTTATGCGTAAACTTTAAGTATTTACTTCAAAAGTGCTCAATACGTAGGTAGAGCTAGTTAGTAATTTATAAAATATATATGGCGATTAAGCTACACTGAATATTCTGCGTTTCATCCAACTATAGGATTCGTCAGGCTTATGCGCCTATATATATATATGTAGAGAGAGAGAGAGAGAGAGAGAGAGAGAGAGAGAGAGAGGGGGGGATATTATTTGCAACGAATTATATCGCATAGAAAAATGAAAAAGAGTTATTAGATTGTCTTTCTAGTCATAGTCATTTACTCGGGATGACAGATCTTTCGCTTGTAATTTTATTGCAAAAAAAAATAAGAACCGATATTCTTAACATGCGTCCATTTAATTTGTGTGTTTATCGATGAAGATTATATTTCAAAACTAACCGTGGCAGATTAACCAAAACGCTCTTTCAAACCTGGTAAGCACGGTAAGCTAACGGAAATTATATCACTCTTTTCAGACAAACAAGCCTGCTATTTCGAAATTAAGCGTGTCAGATTAACGAAATCCTATTTGAAAATTAGACGAACGAGCCCGACGAAAATGATATTTCAAACTTAAATGTTACAACAAGGAAAATGCTATTTTAAACTTAAGCATGACAACAAGAAAAATGCGATTTAAAATTTAAGCCTTACAACAAGGAAAATGGATTAATCGGACTATTATCCTCATCTTGGGTGTTGTTAGCACAATGCTTCGGTCGCTGCAACCTACGACCTTCTTCGGGTATTGAAAACATGCTTCTTTTTCTCTACTAATACAACAATTTATGAGATTTCATGTAAATGTGGGAAACTTTACAAAGGTGAAATACGCTGCCCCTTCCCTCAAAGTAAGACTAGAAAGAACACCGAAAAGCTGTTACATGCGGAGAAATCGAAAAATCAGTTCCAGCCGAACATGTGTGAAAGAAAGGGAGCAACCATTCCCCAATGTGGGATGATGTCAAAATACTGAATACAGAAGAAAGATGGCGGATCAAAATACTTAAAGAGGCTACACATATGATAGAAAATAATAACATCGTTAGTTATCCCAGCATAGAACTAATCTGCATTTAGACACCCCTAATCACAAAAAAAAAAATCACTGAAAAAGAAAACATGACATATGTCCAGCCCAAGGTAGATAACTTCACACACACACACACACACACAAAAATCTTTGGAGTTGCCCCCCCTTGCATTATGTTTTTTTTTAAGACAAAAATACGCATGGATATCGATCCTCTGTTTCGTAAAACATTAGTTCACTAATATTAACAATTAGTATAGACATCCTGAAAAATTGAGTCAAAGGAAAGCCTTTAAAAAATATCTTAGTGACACCTCCTTTATGATTTACGGACCCCCTCCCTCAAGCCTACGGTTCGAATTCTTGTATTGCAGAGCCAGCCCTCTTTTCCTTAGTAGAGAAAAAGAAGCCTGTTTTCAACACCCGAAAAAGGTTACGGGTTGCAGCGACCGATACGTTGTGTTAATAACTAGATAAATAGCTGAGAATAATAGTCCAATTAATCAGCACAACAGACGCATCCCATCTCAACATTTCAGAATTGCAAGGAAAATGCTATTTTAAACTTAAGCATGACAACAAGGAAAATGCTATTTTAAACTTAAGCATGATAACAAGGACAAAGCAATTGAACATTTAAGCGTTACAAGGAAAATGCGATTTGAAATTTAAGCGTTACAATGAAAATGCGATTTAAAATTTAAGTGTTACAAGGAAAATGCGATATGAAATTTAAGCGTTACAAGGAAAATGCGATTTAAAATTTAAGCGTTACAAGGAAAACGTGATTTGAAATTTAAGCGTTACAAGGAAAATGTGATTTGAAATTTAAGCGTTACAACAAGGAAAATGCGGTTTATAGTTTAACGTTTACAAAAAGGGAAATGCGATTTCAAATTTAAGCGTTACAAGGAAAAGCGGTTTAAAATTTAAGCGTTACAACAAGGAAAAGCGATTCAAAATTTAAGCGTCACAAAGACAAAGCAATTGAACATTTAAGCGTTACAAGGAAAATGCGATTCAAAATGTAAGCGTCACAAGGAAAAGCAATTCAAAATTTAAGCGTTACAAGGAAAATGCGATTTTCAATGTAAGCATGACAACACTGAAAATGCGATTCCAAACTTAAGCCTGCCAACAACTAAAATTCGATTTTAGACTTAAACGTGGCAACAATGAAAGAGCTATTTAAAGCTTAACGTGAAAGACCGACAGAAATGCTACTTAAATTTAAATATAATAGATTGCCGAATATGGTATTTCAAACTGAAACTGACTAACGAGTATAGTGTTTAGAACGACATTATGCACATGATCTTTCTAACTTCAGTATGGCAGGATAAAGATAATTATATTTAAACTTAATCGTAATCAACCGAAAAAATTCTAATTCACACTTAAATATAACAGACCCACGATTATATTATTTCAATTTTTAACATGGTATAGACTAACGGAAGTGCTATTTTAAACTTAAGCAGAACAGCTTAAGGAAATTATATTCCAAACATAATCATGAAAACCAACGAATATGCTATGCCAAATACAAATGTGATAGACCAGCTTAAATGGCAAAACTAAGACGCGGTCATTCAATCTACGTGTTTAGGAATGAAATCGCTTAATCGTGACGGCAGTGCCTGACGGACGAACCTTTTCTTTACCATGCGAGGACGTATCCGAACTAGAAGGAAAAATGGCGACTTTATGGAATGTTCCAAACAGAAGAAAGCGAAGTAAATTCCAACCTTTCGAAAATGATGTTATCTTCTATCACGTCAGTCGAAAATTCGAACTTTAATCGAATCAATTCGTCAACAAATTATCGAATTCTACCCCCCCCGCGTAGTTTTTATTTTATTTCAAACATAACAGATTGTGCAGATTCAATTCTTTTTGCTCCAAAAAAGAATCGTATTAAAATAATTTAGTTACATTTTGCATCGGCAGTTTGCATGCAAGAATGAAACACTTCAAGCCGACTCAGTTGTCGCTCGTATTTTAATATGTAATAAATAAACAATCGATGTATGTATGTATGTATGTATGTATGTGTAAAAATATTTAACCGATAAACACTTAAACCACTGATCACATAACACTGGAATTAACAGAAAATAGTAATCATACACCAAGGATGGTTTATAACGAGTAAAATCTTTGTTTAGATGGATGAATAACGCGCACAGAAATATGTTGGTGAGTTAAAATGTAAAATGTTCATTTCAACTTGCCGACATATTTCGATTACATTTGCACATACGTAAATTCAAAAATAGCTTGGTCGTTAAATTTTAAATCTTTCTTATCTATCTGTTAATAGCTCAAACGGTAGGGAACACGACTGGGGCATTAAATGCTTTGGTTTCTATTCTAGCTGATAGCACCCAAGTCATTTTTATTTAAACATTTGAAATCAGTATTACATATTAGGTACACTATAATATTCAATAGAGAATTAGCCCTGTTATGATAAATATGAAATCTGCATGAATTAAAATATATTTAAGCGTATTTTACGACCCGGCAAAACGGAGCAGCATCTCCCATAAATATGTAATAAACAAGTATACCCGATTAACGGGAAAAGAAAGAGATTTTCAAACTTCGTAGAGCATAGTGACGAAACCTCTGCAACCTACATAATATGCACTAGTGTAGAAAAACAAAACTGATGTTTGTTTTTTTACACTAGTGCGTATTATGTATTATGTATCATGTATTTCTACACTAGTAGATGTATTATGTATTATGTATTTCTACATTAATAGATGTATTATGTATTATGTATTTCTACACTAATAGATGTATTATGTATTGTGTATTATGTATTTCTACATTAATAGATGTATTATGTATTGTGTATTATGTATTTCTACACTAATAGATGTATTATGTATTATGTATCATGTATTTCTACACTAGTAGAAGTATTATGTATTATGTATTTCTACACTAATAGATGTATTATGCATTATGTATTATGTATTTCTACATTAATAGATGTATTATGTATTATGTATTATGTATTTCTACACTAATAGATGTATTATGTATTATGTATTATGTATTTCTACACTAGTAGATGTATTATGTATTATGTATCTCTACATTAATAGATGTATTATGTATTATGTATTTCTACACTAATATATGTATTATGTATTGTGTATTATGTATTTCTACACTAATAGATGCATTATGGATTATGTATTATGTATTTCTACACTAATAGATGTATTATGTATTGTGTATTATGTATTTCTACACTAATAGATGTATTATGTATTATGTATTTCTACACTAATAGATGTATTATGTATTATGTATTTCTACACTTATAGATGTATTATGTATTGTGTATTATGTATTTCTACACTAATAGATGTATTATGTATTGTGTATTATGTATTTCTACACTAATATATGTATTATGTATTATATATTGTGTATTTCTACACTAATAGATGTATTATGTATTGTGTATTATGTATTTCTACACTAATAGATATATTATGTATTGTGTATTATGTATTTTGACACTAATAGATGTATTATGTATTGTGTATTATGTATTTCTACACTAATAGATATATTATGTATTGTGTATTATGTATTTTGACACTAATAGATGTATTATGTATTGTGTATTATGTATTTTGACACTAATAGATATATTATGTATTGTGTATTATGTATTTTGACACTAATAGATATATTATGTATTGTGTATTATGTATTTTGACACTAATAGATGTATTATGTATTGTGTATTATGTATTTCTACACTAATAGATGTATTATGTATTGTGTATTATGTATTTTGACACTAATAGATATATTATGTATTGTGTATTATGTATTTTGACACTAATAGATATATTATGTATTGTGTATTATGTATTTTGACACTAATAGATGTATTATGTATTGTGTATTATGTATTTCTACACTAATAGATGTATTATGTATTGTGTATTATGTATTTCTACACTAATATATGTATTATGTATTATATATTGTGTATTTCTACACTAATAGATGTATTATGTATTGTGTATTATGTATTTCTACACTAATAGATATATTATGTATTGTGTATTATGTATTTTGACACTAATAGATGTATTATGTATTGTGTATTATGTATTTCTACACTAATAGATGTATTATGTATTGTGTATTATGTATTTTGACACTAATAGATATATTATGTATTGTGTATTATGTATTTTGACACTAATAGATATATTATGTATTGTGTATTATGTATTTTGACACTAATAGATGTATTATGTATTGTGTATTATGTATTTCTACACTAGTAGATGTATTATGTATTGTGTATTATGTATTTCTACACTAATAGATGTATTATGTATTGTGTATTATGTATTTTGACACTAATAGATGTATTATGTATTGTGTATTATGTATTTTGACACTAATAGATATATTATGTATTGTGTATTATGTATTTTGACACTAATAGATATATTATGTATTGTGTATTATGTATTTTGACACTAATAGATGTATTATGTATTGTGTATTATGTATTTCTACACTAGTAGATGTATTATGTATTATGTATCATGTATTTCTACACTAGTGCTAACAGTATCAATGTAACATCGTCCTACTAAAGTCCAACCATTCCTTAACGTGGAAGGAATGATGGCAACGTGGTAGTACTTGAGCTATGGGATTTAGAACTACGTTTCATGGCAGGGTTATCCATGGCGAATAGATCTGGTATTCGGTGGTATATATACGCAACCTGGCAACAGTACTTTGGTCGAAAATCCAAGACGACTACGTATCTGGGCGTCTCTAGCAAGCAAATATGTGTAAGGCGTGAAAAGGCAAATCCATGGAATGATGATAAAGAATAGAGACGAACATGTATGTGCAACTTTCATTTCTTTGTGTGTGTTACAGATGAAACTTTCCTCGACTTCGTATGCAAACGCTGAGACTTGGTGATTTCGGTATTGAGGTCAATTTGTGACCGTATAGAGGTAATACATCACTGTAAATAACGAGACGGATTTCATGCAGCCTAGAAAATCTGGAGGGACAATGTTCGTGATCTTATACAGTAGTCTGATTCGCAAACAAATAAAAACGCCAATATTATTGATAGCAAGATAAGAGAAAAAAAATCTAAAACCGTTCAGTTTGAATACCAAACATGCTCTGCCTGGTCATCTCAGTATTCGTATGAGTTTTAATAGCATACCAAAAACGAATACATTTTGACTATAGAATCACCGCTTATCAAGGCCCAGAGGCCACTCAAGTATAAGGGTGAATCAGTGTCAGGTCAGTCAACACCGTGATGATCGCTGATGGAGGAAATTGGGTTGAAATTGATTATTCAGGATGGCGGCTCAACAAGAACTTGTTTATGTGGACTTAGAAACGAGTATTTTATAATCAACTGGGGAGAAACCCTGTGGTGTTGTGTTCCACAGACAAGCAATTCTGGAAAAAAAAGATTTGCTCATAGAATTTTCGTTTAGTATTACGTACAGATAGAGTATAGGGCAAATTGTTGACAGTGGTTTTATTTAGGCGAGTTTTTCCTGTGAAAGTTACACACGGTGGATCATAAATTGAAGCTCAGTCGAGCATCTTTCATAGAAATAACGATAGAGCAGATGTATACTCACAATGTCTCTTCTGTGAGGAAGAGATTGTAAGAGGAGAAGAAGGCATCGCCTACTAAATTCTCTAAGCAGAAAAGAGTGCCCTAATCCATTTCACTCAAAATGTGGAAACAGCAATCCATCTTAGAACTGTACATATAGAGGATTGTGCCGGGAGTAAAATACCTTCTGGAAAGAGAAAGCTACATAGTTCAAATAAAAGTATATAAAATTGCAAATACTTATCTTACCGGGTAACATCGGGTAAGATTGCTAGTTTTTCATAAAACTGCTCTTTATCGATTCTATACTACTACTATATTATTCTATATATATATATATATATATATATATATATATATATATATATATATATATATACCAATAAAACGTTCAAGCGGATGCACCAAATTGAAAAATTCTTTTTTCCTCTGAAAGGTATGAGTCCCTAGCTTTTCCTTTTCTATATATGGTTCGTAACGAACAAAGCCGAGTCACACAAAAGGCCCGAAATAAGGTATTTTGGGCCGTTTCGTGCAATTGTCGAAAAAGTTACCTTCCCATTCTCTATTTAGCACTGTCTGTATACAATCGCGGTAACATCCTGCTGCATTTTTTTAAAAGTGGTCACCACTTATCAAGGCCCATAAGCCACTCAGGCATAAGGATTATTAAGCGTGTACAGTACGTTAGTGTTGAGATTTGATAAAGTGCCTTACTGAAAGGGGCGGTTCATCAGGAATTTGTTTATGTTGGACTTGAAGACATCCAGGTTGTAGTCAGGTGGGAAACAGGCAAACGGAACAGAGTTCCACAGGCGTGCACTTCTAAGAAAGAAGCTTTGTTCATGGAATCTATGTTTTGGTTTAGTCACAAATAAAGAGTGGGGAAAATTTTCGACAGTGGTTTCAGCTAGACGGGTATTTTTCGTGAAAGATTGGCGAGGACCAGGCGAGCACTTGCCATGGAAGTAACGATAAAACAAAGACAGGCTCGCAACGTCTCTCTTGTGGGAGAGAAGTTGCAGGGAAGAGAAAAG
>NC_136502.1:75973798-75976298 GCF_053919585.1 Euprymna scolopes
TTTTTTTCATTTTAAATCTAAATGTTCTCAAGCCGTTTTTATTTTTTGTATACACTTATCCTGTTATAATGCCGAGTTTTCTACTCTTCTGATGAAAAGCATTTAACTTCGAAATGCTGTGGTATGAAAAGGCTCTTTTCCACTTCCATCTCGTTTTCGTGCTTATTGAGCTGGTGATTTGATAATGTATCTATGTAATTTTTTTCCTCATCTTTTGAACATTTCACACACGCACACACGCACACACGCATATATATATATATATATATATATATATATATATATATATACATATACATATATATATATATATATATATATATTTCAGAATATGTGAGTGAATATATAATTTTTTCCACAGCCAGACAACATCGCAGCTCGTAAGAGCCATGAAAGCCAACAGACCAGAAGTATATATATATATATATATATATATATATATATATATATATATATATATATATATATAACTGATAACGCTCGCTTTGATTCATTAGAACTGTCACCCAATCTATTTATATATCTAATAAATGCTTCATTTGTATTGAAAATATCTAGTGATTAATTCCAAAATGTTGGTATTGAGAAAGACCCCGTGGCAATTCCAACCTTCTAGTCATTATATTTAAGTTTTTTTCAACCTAGAAAGAAACATAAAAGGAGAAATAAAGGATATTCATCAGGAAATGGATCTCTCTTATATCCTGGGGTTGTGTTTTATCTCATCTGAATTTCTTGTTTTTTTTTTTTATCATGGTTACTGCCATAAATTCCATAATTCCATTAATTGATCAATTCGTGATTAAATTTCTAAAGCCTTAAAATTTTAAAACTATTGCGGTTCATTCATTATATGTGCCTGTATGCCCATAAAAGGACAATGCACACCCTCACCCTGCTTTCTCATACACTGCTTCTCCTTCTCTCTCTCTCTCTCTCTCTCACACACACACACGCGCACACACACACACACACACACACTCACTCACTCTCTTTATATATATATACATGCATATATATATACATATATATATATATATATGTATATATATATATATGTGTGTGTGTGTGTGTGTGTGTGTGTGTGTGTGTGTGTGTGTGTGTGTGTGTGTGTTTGAATAAAAGCAGACTCCTTCAGTCTTTGGCGGACAATGGATACCCGCGAAGGGCTGCCTGCGCGTGAATTTTTTTGTGGCAGGAGGTGTGCAATCGCCATCCACGCCTCTCCTGAGTCGACTTTGTTAAATACCAGCAGCAAGTGAAGTGTATGTTCAGGACGACTGGAAACAAATGCCGAGATAAGCAGAGAGCACATACAGCACCTAGAATTCCCAAATGGTCACCCATCTGGTACTAACCAGGCTCAACGTTGCTTAACTTCGGTGAATATCTAAATGAGATGTTATTTATTTGTTTTTGTTTTGCGATACTTTTTGAATAAATTCAATTATTGATACGAAAGTGCATTTTTACCTAAATGCGAGTTGGGAATAGTTTTCTCTTTTACCAATTTGGTACCCCCAAATGGAAAGTGGCATATATATTGTTTAAAATGTGGATAATTATATTTTAAACAATATATATATATATATATATATATATATATATATATATATATATATATATATATACATATATATATATATATATATATATATATATATATATATATGTCGATGCAAAAGTTAATACAGTAGCTCAATAGTGCATAATGTGACTAGAGCTGTTAATTATATTATATATTTATTATATTTTAAAAACGGATCGATTATAGGAAGGTCTCAGTTTTTCGGTTGAAAAACAAATGAGGAAGGGACAAAAAAATTATAAAGATGTATGAGGAAAATATGGTCCAACATTTATTATTAGGGTTTCTTACTAACTCTATCCCACGTTATAATTTTAGGAGAATAGATGTAGATCATGGTTTTACTTCCGGTAGCCTCGTTACTCTTGCTTCTCTTATTTTATCCTTTAGTACTCACATTCCATGAGCGATGTTGCTGACAAAGAAGAAAGAGATGCTGCTTTCTATGTCAGAAAGTATTCCATCTAACACTTATCGTTGGCTGGTTTTTGACCTTGAAGTAATATAGGCGCTATTACAGAACTGGGACGAAATGTTGTAGTCGAGAAATAGTTTTTTTTTTTGGAGGGGGGGGATAAAAACAATGGTTTCAACTGATTTTTTGTCAATTCTAATAAGTTACAATGGTAGCTTCTAAATTATGCCGTCGAAATTACCTGAATATTACTGAATTATTAAAGAAAAATAACTTTAATCTTGTTAGCAGGTCAAAATTTTCCGCCATTTCGTTAGAATCAAAATGGAAATTACCTCCCTTTCGGATTTTGTGTTTTACGATAATTTTTACCCAATTCTATTTTTTATTTTTTTAATAAATAATTTTCTACCGTATCGATTTTCGTAATTTTTAGATATAATCATCTTAAAAATACGAGGAATACGTAGATACCATTGTTTTCATGTGAAATTCAG
>NC_136502.1:75978798-75998798 GCF_053919585.1 Euprymna scolopes
TTGTAATTTATGTAATAAATGACAAGTTGGGCATGGGAGGTGTGTTATACCATAAAGTAGCCCTGGGGTTAATTTGAGCCACTAAGTGCTGAGAGGGGGGGACTAGACAATGGAAGAGGACATAGCTTAGAATAAACATAGAAATCGGAAATATCTAACAATCAACAATAGATAGGAAATAGCTTAGAATAAACAAAGAAATCGGAAATATCCTACAACCTAACAATAGATAGGAAATAGCTTAGAATAAACAAAGAAATCAGAAATATCCTACAATCAACAATACATAGGAAATAGCTTAGAATAAACAAAGAAATCGGAAATATCTTACAATCAACAATAGATAAGAAATAGCTTAGAATAAACAAAGAAATCAGAAATATCCTACTATCTACAATAGATAGGAAATAGCAAACAAACAATAAGAATAGAAACCTACTGATAAAACAGGGAAGGGTAGTTTCCGGTAGCCAGGGATGGGGTGGGCTACCTAAGAGACCAAGACAGATACGCTCGAGGGCGGAAGTTGGAAAGTGACAGTGGACATCTATATGCGCAAAACGGCGGATGGAAGTTGGACAGAGTTGATAACAACTACAGTTGAACAGTTATAGACTTGACAGTTATATAGAGACGTGGATGATTTTAAAGTTGACTGTGAAACAGAGATAGATGAATGTAACATCAATAGAACGGGGAGAAGACACACACTCACAAGTCAAACAGTCAATTTATATGTGAACATTGGCGTTTGTGTTTTTCCTTTTTTTGTTCATATTTCTATTTTGTAAGCCGCGTGTGTTCTCATCGACAGTCGCCAACGGGAAAAGGACAATCCGGCCATAAGAGGAATAGTCGAACAAAAAATCCACGGTACGCGACATTGGGAGTCGGCGATCTGACGAGGGAGCCACGCGTGGGGTTACACACACACACACACACACACACACACACACACACACACATATATATATATATATATATATATATATATATATATATATATATATATATAATGGACGAACGATTGACGGACTGCATTCTGTGTGTCAGAATTTGGATTACTGGATAAAAGTAGTGCTACACCAGGCATTAAAAAAAAAAAAGATTTACTGATTTAATAAAAAATATTAATTCTAGTTTGTTAAGTGTTTATAGAGATATCTTCAGGGATGTTCATCTTTTTTACATTTGGATCAGAATGTACTAACTTTGTGTTACTAACTAGAATTTCCCTTAAATCGGAGGAAGACCAATTATGCTTTTATAGATGTTGATAAATAAAGAGTATGTTGGAATACTTCTGGGGGAAAAGCCGTGGGCATTTTCAGCATATCTCTCTTGCTCTCTCTCTCTCTCTCTTACTTTCTCTCTCTCTCCCCAAAACTATCACTATAAAACAAAAGATGTCCCCTTTTCCCCTTTGCTCTTTTTTCTCCTTTCCCTCTTCTACTCCATCTTCATCTCCTTCCTATTCCCTCTCTTCCTTTCTTTCCTGCACCTCCTACTCCCCCCTCCACCGTCCACTAGAAGCCCAAGTAATGGTCAACAGATCCTGGTAAATCCTAACCTTTTCGCAGATACAAATAAGAATATTAAAATAAAACAAATAATAAAATGAATTTAAGATACACTTACTCCTAGAAGTCTCAGACTGGCAGCGGCCGGTAGACAGGCGAACCGCATACTTGTTTAAGATAACATCTGTATAGGCTTTGGCACCTAACTCCTAAAACCCTCACCCTACACACTCCATTCCCTAACACCAGCATTAAAATGAATGAATAAATACACGGGTAAATAAGTAAATAAACAAATAGAAAAATAGATAAACTAACAAATCCGCACCCAATCCACCCACAGCTGAACTTTACTCTTATGACCTTTTTACACACAAAACCCCTTCTTTTACTGAAAGTTGATTTTCGTATTCATTAAGAATTCCGCTTTCGAAAATAAGCGTTGTTGTCTGAAGAGGTCTCTAGTTACTAAATACTAGAAGACCAAAACATGTTCATGACTGTGTAGCAACAAATTACTGCTTATGTAAAGACGAATAGAATATATATATATATATATATATATATATATATATATATATATATATATATATATATATATGCGTGTGTGTGTGTGTGTGTGCGTATAATATTTTTATTTATATAGACAAACATTACATACTTGCTACACTAAACATGCTAATGCTTCGGAACGATTAGTTTATTAAAAAAAAACAAATGCTCGTCTAAAGTTTATCCGCTATTAATAATAGCTGATCATTAAATGACTATTATACTCTGCTCTTTTGTTATTACTCTTAATAACCTCGTTTTAATTCATGCGTTTTATCTCCTAAATAAATGTCGTTGATAGTGCTCAATCAAGGAAAGGGAATGATGTATTTTTATTATTCTTTATGTAAATACAGTCATATCTTGCTACGATGTTGCAGACCGTTTCGATCACAATAGATCTCATCAGACAAGAAAAATTAAAAATTAAAAAATTAAAAAAGGTTCAAGACCACATCTTTAATTTTAGAGGAGATAAACTTTGCCATGACTAGCATGGAGCGATGTTATATATATATATATATATATATATATATATATATATATATATATATATATATATATGTATGTATGTATATGTATATATATATATATGTATATATATATTCCGCAGACATACTGTTTCGCTGTTTTGCTGCTATTCAGTATGGCTAGACAAGCATATGTCTCAAGCCGAGATCGAAAATCGATAGCATGTGATACTACCCCCCCGGGCCACGCTCTCATCACATATGTATATATAAGAGAGGGGGTTGTGGTGTTAGTTTCCTCTCATTTCTGTTATTTAAATTACACTGACTGCGATTTTATTTAATATGAATATTAATATTAGTGCGGACACTTGGGAAGAATATTTTTCCATACTTTCCTTGAATGTGGGCTGTAAACTCATAATTTATAATTAGCTGACGACACCTGCCAATAGTGATAAATATAGCGATAGCATGTTCTATATACATATGAATATACTTTTGCATATTGATGTACCTCCGTTGATGCATGACGAAATACGATGACGTCATAATATGTAGGCGGATAGAATAGAGACCAGATAAATATTAAGAAAAGTACAGAGAAAGAGAAGCGAACGGTAATCGAATTTGTTCCACTCGTTCAAGTCAATTGATTTAAGCATTCTTTGAGAATTGTTTTCTTTTTTATTTGCTTTTCTGTCATTAATTCAATTTAATTGAATTTATTTTCGTTTTTATTTATTTTTTTGCGTGATCTTCATCGGAAATTCCTCTTTTACTGAGTGATTTTTTGCTTGTTTTTAAATCTTGAAATAAAATTTTTGAATCCGTTTTATTTATTTATTTTTTTTTTACGGCGATTACGCCGGAAACTGTACATCGCGTCTACTGAGAGGAAACTAATCAGTAGTACATGAAATAATAAACGAAATTATTAATTATTCTCTTAACACACGTTAGATTCCCGTGTGAGTATGTGTATGGTTTATGTGTATGCGCCCGTGCTTCAGTGAATGCGTGTAATCATCATCACCGTCATCATCATCATCGTCATCACTTCATTGTCAACGTCGTCATCGTGGTTGTCATCGTCGTCATCGTCATCATCATCATCATCATCATCATCATCATCATTATCATCATCATCATCATCATCATCATCATTGTCGTCGTCGTTGTCGTGGTAATATTCATCAGTCTAACTAAATGATCGCAATTTCGAGTTATATCGAATTCATTAATACGGACTTTAGGGGCTATTTCGTAATGTTCCTGTAAAATTATTTTTTTATTGTTACAATTTACGATGTTTTATTTATGTAAGAAAAGCCAAAATAAACACATTCTGTTACATTAAGCAAGACCACCACGGCCTGTAGTGATGAGACCAAAAGATCCTTTTAGTGATGTCACGTGACGGCAGGCGGTGATATGTCCCCAAATAAAAAAATTGCCCATCGGTACAAAGAAAACCACCTATTTATTGAAGAAAAATTAAGTATAATGTTATAATTAAAAAGAGATATATAAAAACACGCATGGGCACAGTAAACATATTATACATAAATGTGGAAACCATCCGTCCAGTGGTTATTTTGACTATTAATAACGCACGAACCAAGAATTACATATACAGTGATGATCATATTTATTGGCACAGTAAAATAAAAGTTAAATTTTGTCTAATAAATTCTAAAAAAGGGATTAAATTAAAGAAAATAACAAAGTATATTATGTATTTTTAACTGGCCTTTCCGATGCAGCAATCGGATTTTAGAAAAAATAAATAACAAAGGAACAACAAACATAATTGCAAAAAACCCTTGTTCAAAATTATTGGCACGATTTATTTAATAATCAATTGTATAGCCTTTGGCCTTGATTACCTTCCTCAGTCGCTTTTCATAGTTTACAACCAAGTTGTTGCACTCTTCAGTAGTAATTTTAGCCCACTCTTCCTGACAATAATCCTCCAATTGAATAAGATTCTTAGGCTTCCTTTACATTACCCTCAATTTTAATGTTCTCCATAAATTTTCAATTGGATTAAGGTCTGGGCTTTGTGATGGCCACTCCAAAACATTAATATGATTGTCCTCAAGCCATTTCTTAGTCAGTTTAGCCGAATGCTTTGGGTCATTATCTTGCATGAACCACCAACGACGACCAAGTGAGAGCTCTTTAGCAGAGTCTTTCAGGTTTTCATCCAATATTTTAACATAATCTTCCTTTTTTATGCTACCTGTGACCTTAACAAGTCGCCCTGGTCCAGAGGCAGCAAAGGATCCCCAAAACATCAAACTGCCTCCACCGTGCTTCACTGTGGGTATGGTGTTCTTAGGCAGGAAAGCTTCGCCAGATTTTCTGTAAATATAAGACACTTTATTATGGCCAAATAACTCTATTTTCGTTTCGTCAGTCCATAGAACACGTTTCCAGAATGCAACATCTTTATCAATATGACGTTTTGCAAAGGCTAGCCTTGCTTTCAGGTGCATAGGCTTCAATAAGGGAGTCTTTCTCGGACGACATGCTTTTAAACCAGCTCTCTTCAAAACTCTACCAACTGTATGTCGAGATACATTCACTCCAGAGGTGCTCTGTTCATCAACAATCTCCCCAACAGAGATCCTTGGGTTTTGTTTTACTTGTCGAACAATTTTCCGTTCATCTCTTGGGGAAAGAATCCTTTTTCTCCCTCTACCCTCTAAACTCATAACGTGGCCTTGCGATTTGAACTTGTTTATTATGGCTCTAACAGTGGATTTGGGAAGGTTTAGCTTCTTTGAAATCTTATCATAGCCCTCCCCATTGGTATGGCATGCTACAACAAGCTTCCTGACGTCTTCGCTGTGTTCCTTAGTTTTAACCATGGCGATTGAAAATTATAATTTAGTCACTTATAATAGTTTAAATAAATCGCTATCTAAAAATTATCTGAAAAAAATTATTCACTGAATTAGCGTTAAACAAGCATAATATGGCTATAAAAAGTTCAGAAAGCACGTAAACCGGAAATTGATTGATATTATACTGATACTAAAAGAAAAACAAAGCCGTGCCAATAATTTTGAACAAGGGTTTTTTGCAATTATGTTTGTTGTTCCTTTGTTATTTATTTTTTCTAAAATCCGATTGCTGCATCGGAAAGGCCAGTTAAAAATACATAATATACTTTGTTATTTTCTTTAATTTAATCCCCTTTTTAGAATTTATTAGACAAAATTTAACTTTTATTTTACCGTGCCAATAAATATGATCATCACTGTATATATATATATATATATATATATATATATATATATATATATATATATATGTGTGTGTATATATATATATTATTTTTTAAATGTAATTATCCACTGACACGTGTTTCGTCGTCTACGACTCATCAGAGTGGCTGAATATAGCGAGATTCGAAATTTCGCTATATTCAGCCACTCTGATAAGTCGTAGACGACGAAACACGTGTCAGTGGATAATTACATTTTAAAAACAATATACATATACCGCTCCCCATGTGCGCGTACCAAATTGGTTAAAGGGAAAATTATTCTCAGCTCGCATTTAGGTAAAAATGCGCTTTCGTAAATAATTGAATTCATTCAAAACATATCGCTAAAACCAAAACAAACAACATATATATATATATATATATATATATATATATATATATATATATATATATATATATATATATATATATACGAATAAGTCCTCGGCAAATTATTTCTCTTGATATATGATATTTAATATGTTGGCAAGAATTTATAAACGAAAATTCATAATGATCGGTTCATAAAAAATTAAACTACATCGTTATTGAGCTTATTATCTGTAACAGATATTGAATGTTTTATAAGAATATTAACTTAAAACCTAAAAACTAAACGTATACATTTTCATACTCTTAAAAGCACGTAAACAGTATAAAATTGGGCAGCAAAGTTTTTTTTTTCAAATCCTTAGAACATTAACTTATCACAACTCATCTCAATATATTCTCGACATTACAAATTCAAGGCAAGCTAAGTTCATTCACCGACATTCTTACGTAGATAGGCATCCAAATTATTACACATACATCATGCATCATATACCTGTTTGCATACATAGATTATAATGAAACAAATACAAACGGTCACACACACATTTACTCAATTACATATGGAAGTATATGTAAGTCTAAGGGAGAATCTATTTTTAATTGCCCACTTAAAATTAAAACATTTTGATATTTAATTATATTTAATTTAGACACGTTCAGTCGAAGATACATTTTGTGGTAATCAAACTGCTTGGTTTTATATGAAAAAAGGATAAATAAATATGCTACCAAACCTAAATCTTTCATAATACGATTTAAATGCATCCAAAATAATAGCACCCATATAAAACTATACACTTTAAATGTGCAAAAGATAATTACTTCGTTCTTACTAATGTATTAAATAGTATTAACAAGTCCTGTATTATAATCTATCTAATTGAACCGTTTGCAGTATTTACAAATAATAAATAAGTCATTATTTTGATTCTGTAATTTATCTTTATCAGAGAACGTAATAATAGCTAGTTTTTTCTTTAGACAAAGAAAGCAAGTACAGTTGTGTAGTATAGAGGTTGGCGTTGTCCTATAGATACTCCATTTTACTAAAGGTATATTATTATTTTGTTTAGGGACGATATGTGTTTGTACAAGGAAGTGCTCTTTCCTTTATTTGTGGTAATAATAGATAGTTTATATCTACTATATGTACCTGTAAATCTAGTGTCTATATTCTCTGTCAAATTCCAGACTAGGATGGTTTTCCGGGTACATCTTAAATTATATATATATATATATATATATATATATATATATATATATATATATATATATATATATATATATATATATACTAGCAGAGAGATTCGACATTGCCCGGGATTGAATAATGATCAACGAATGTTTTACAATTTCATATTTTTATTGGCATTGAAATGGGTGAAATCACTCATTTTTCAATCCAATCGATTCGTTACCTGCGCTGGCTGCGAATTTATCGTGGTGCACCGAGAAAACGCTTCAAAATCTTCCCTTTTTTGATTTAGCACACGATATATTGTAGACTCCATTGCACTGTAGAGAAGCTACTGTTGATTTTATAAAATTATTTTTGTATATAATGGCTTGATTTGAAGTTTAAAATGCAAAAGTCAAGTATCATGCCTCAATTGGACTCTAAACAGAAACATTCATTTCAAACGTGCCCCTATCATATCAAATAATGACCTGTAGATTTTATGTGCCAGGCTATTCTGCAAATGCAGTAATAAAACTTATGAGATGCATTGTAGTGTTAGATTGTATAAGGCGTTAACGTTAGTCAAAATCGTCCGTTTCTTCTTTCATTGTGTTTTTTATTATAAATCATCGATACTTATGGAAGACATTCCTATACAAAATACTGCCATGCACATAAACTAGATTTGTGTGAAATTTCAAAAGAGAAAAAAAGTCGGCCCAACCGTTTAGGAGTTTATAAGAAACTCTTTCTCTCTCTCTCTCTCTCACACGCACGCACACCGACATACACAAAGTTCCTTTTATATAATACTAACCTGGGTGCCTGGCGTTGCCCAGGTGTTTGGAGGTGTTTGTTGAGCAAAATAATTTTAAAAAAAGATGGTAGCAGGCAGGCAGGCAGGCTCGAACCCGTACTGCGAAGGAGGAACAAAATGTGAAAAAGAAAAAAAAAAACGTGACCTCTTTGCTGTTGCGTCCAACGCCAAAACGGAAGTGGCGAGAATTTAAATTAAAGCTAGTCAATCGAAAAGAGGGGGTGACTTTTGAAAAGTACTCAATTGAGGGTGAAGGAATTAATGTTTTTATCCAATTTTTCGATATTTGCCGTCCGAAGGGTCGAGCATCAAAGCAATACCGATCTCGTGAAAATCCGTCGCCTCTGTCGAAAGTTAGGCAGATACACAAGCAGCATACACGCATACATATATTTAAACAGACAGGCGAGATTTATATTATTAATAATAGTATATATATATATATATATATATATATATATATATATATATATTCCAAGAAGCATCAAATGGAGTTTTACTTAAGTACTGGCCAGAGATAACGTTAACAATCTGTCGTTGAATCTCAGAATCCCAAGACTTGCCATCATCACTATAGCTAGATATGATTTGTGTTGCTAACACTTATATTTGTAAATCCGATCTTACTGGAGTTAAGCAACGTTAGGTCAGTTAGTATTTAGTGGGGGTAAAACTATTTTTGATGCTCCATGCATCAAACACAACGGATCGTAAAGTAAAGTATGTTAATTTATTTCCGTACTTTTTAGTTGAGCAATAAAATAGCTGTGAATTTGTAACCAACAAGCTTGCAATATACCGAAAGAATTATTAATCCTTTTTATTGGCCACTTTGGGAATGGTATTTTGTTAAGAACAGCCACCCTCCCTAAAAACCTTCCAGAAATGCAAAGACTCGAACAGAAGCGATAGATTTCGACGGAACAATTTAATTGCCATTTTAATTGTCGCTGCGAAATGTCAGAATCAGTTAATTTCGTTACAAAAATTAATCGTTTTAAGCGTTTCACAGAATGTAAGGTGTCCATAAGAAAATCAATTAATTTTGACATCTGCTAAATTTATGACTGACACTTTTTGACAATAAAACCGCTGACAAATAAACAAAATGGAAAAAATAAACCTCCATCTATAATACAACAGTCGTGTCTGTCGGTTCTTTCAGTCTAGTTGTATCTGTCAGGGAGGAAACAGCAGTCTCTTTGAGAGAATCGCGTTCCTGCCATCGCCTTGGAGACGAAGGCACGGTTGAGTATGTGACATACGCAAAACTTCCTTTGGACGCCTGAATCTATCAATACAACTCCGCACCGGCAAGCATTTTCAGTTGATTTGGCTCTAGAACTGATTCTATCGTCATTATTCAAGAGAACGTCTCGAATCTCTTATCGGCTTGCCAAGTCATCCAAATATATGAGTACACTTTCCAATGTTTTAGATATATTCAGAAAAGATATGTTTAATTTTATTGCGGTTATAAAACATATAATTATCCAGCAGCTAGTATTAAAAGAATGAAATACGAGAATTATGTAATTTAACGATGCTCCGAAATTGTTTCTTTTAAGTAAAATACTAACTCGGTGTTAATTTTTGGCGTGTTAGTAGTTATTTATAGGGCAGGAAAATGGTTGCTACTCTTTATTTGAAAGACTACTTTGAAAGAGGTAGTAACCTCAGAATATATGTAATAAGTTTTGTAACAAGTAAAACTGTGGGAATATTTTCGGGTAACACGTTGAAGGAAATAGTGGTGTGTTTAGTAAAAACAAAATGGACAAAAGATATGTTCAATTATTTGCCTATAATTGCTGAATTTAGAACGGAAAGCAAGATCATTATACATATATATATATATATATATATATATATATATATATATATATATATATATATACATTACCGTTTTATCTGTTTGGTTACATATGTTTCAGATGTTGGACCATGTTTACAATCCAACAACCTCGTCAGACCTTACTGTTTCTGTAAGGTCTGACGAGGCTGTTGGATCGTAAACATGGTCCAACATCTGAAACATATGTAACCAAACAGATAAAACGATAATAAATAAATAAATAAATAAAAAATAAAACACATATTTGCTCTGCAATAGTAGTGAGCACTCTCGTCAGATTTTTAGTAATTACCAGTTTTACTATATATATATATATATATATATATATATATATATATATATATATATATATATATATATATATACTTTTGTGTGGAATTTCATAAAAATCGACCCCGATATATAAACTTTGTGTTTGTGTGTAAGTTCATTCCCTATGAACTCGACAACCGCGGGGTCGATTTTTATGAAATTTCACACAAAAGTACTTTATGTGCCTGGCTGTGTTCTTGGATAGGTTTCGAATCATAATGTTTTCGTTGTATCGATGGTCGATAATCAAAATAATCCAATAAAAAAAGAAACAGGCGATTTTGACTAAAGTTAACACCTTACACAGTGTAACATTACAAGTGAATTTGAGAAGTTTTATTACGATACAAGCTGACATATAAAATCAGCAGTCGATTCTTTAATATGACAAGGGTGCGTTCGTAATCAATGTTTCTATTTCGAGCACAATTGCACCATGAGATTTGACTTTTACTTTTAATATTTAAATACAAGCCATTATCCCAGCACAAGCAGTAATGCCAGATATATAAACTCAACGGCATGTTCTTTGATATGGCAGAGGCGCGTTCGAAATGAATGTTTCTGTTTAGAACACAATTGAAGCATGATACTTGATTTTTTCATTTCAAACTTTAAATGCGGACTACAATGTATTGAAAACTATGCGGTCAACAAAGCAATCATGTTGATAAAAGAGCATCAAGATCTATTTATATCTATGCAAGCGAACACATCTGATATGCTGTCACTGTAATGACCGATATGCTGTCATTGTAATGTCAGACGACACGTTTGGCCAGAACTTAGAATTACGCATTTAAATCCGAAACAATGTACAGTGTTATTAAGACGTGGAGTACTAGGATGAATTATGGACCAATTTTATAGAGGAAACCCAAACGGGGAGTTGTGCAGCAAGGTGCTATATCTTATAAATAAAACGGAAAGAGAGAGAGAGAAGTGTATTCGAAAAAAGAAAGCTATGCTAGAAAATTAAAAAGGGGATAAAAATAATAGTTCGAAATAGTTTCAGATGAAGATTGATCAGATTGCTTGATTATTCGGACTACTATTCTCACATTGTTATCTTCGCAGCCTTTCAACAAATGTAAACTTCGTTTCAAACTTGGGAATTTTTTTGTCGAACGTAACCTCTTTATTTAAACCAAGTAGGTGGAGTGTTTCTCTCAATTATTATATTATTCTTAGTTATTCTTTGTAAGGATTGTATCTTCAGCCTTCAGAAGATCGCCACTTAAAACTGAGAATTAACCAACGCTTTTATCCGTTGCGACACGGGTTCACATGTACCGAAAAGTCCAAATAATACAAAAAGGAAAAAAAAATGGAGGAGAATATGAGAAAAGAAAATATTATGAAGAACGAAAGAAAGATATCGCTTGAGGAAGGAGTAAGAAATCAGAAAAGGAAAATAAATTCCAAAATAATTCTTAACCGTTTTTATACAAACAAAACAGAGCATTCTTTGGCCAGTAACCTGGAAGGGAGTTCCTTGAACCATCCCCCTTTTTTTTTTTTTTTTTTTTTTTTTTTTGCTATTGTCCATGAAAGCTAATGTTTAAAGGTCGCGATCAAAAAAAGAACACGAGAAATGTTCAGTATATGCATTGAAAATAGTTTTATCCTGTTTTTGTTAAATATTATTAATTTATATTATTATTAATTAATATTATTAAATCTGGAATCATTTTGATTTAAAATTCGAGTTTAGTTTCTAGATAAACACGACATTAGATCCAATCTGGTAGCTATTTTTTTAATATTTAGTTTATTTCGAAAATCTTGACACATTTTAAGTAGCTTTTCTCTATTTTAGATGCATAATACTTACTGGATTTAAAATGAAAATAATTGCGCATTAAGTAATATGTAACAAAAACAACATAAACCATATTTAATGCCTATACAGATTCATTCCTTGCGTCCTTCTTTAACGACGACCTATTGGAAACTCTATGTATTATTCGATCATTTAAGTTTTAGTTAATAACAACATTTCCAGTACTAAACGCTCAAGGTGAAAAGGCGTGTCCAATAAGACCTAATATAATAATGTTCGTAATGTTGAAGTGTGAAATTGCAGTTTCCTTGGCCTGTCACGCTTAAGTTATGAATAAAAAGTTAATCACTAAAGACTATGGACGCATCTTACTTTAAATATGCCCAAGTGCCCAGAACAAGTAGCTCTGTACAAATAAGGTTGACTCTCTCTATTGTGTTATAAAACTACTTACACGTGATCGCATCCTGTTTTTCAAGAAAGCCACCAGTTCCCCATGCATGGAGCATTGTTGCCACATCTGGGCTGGAGTATCTACCACTAGCCCCTCCCTCTGCGACAGGGTACAAAAAAAAAAGAGTCTCCAATCTAATAACGCTCTAACTATCAACCAAGCTCCAACCTCTGTCACATCTCCGCAATGTTGCATCCCTGTGTCTGTTTTACAAGTGCTTTAATAGGATGTGTGTTTCGACGAACTCGTAGCATTTGTGCCCCCTTGATATGAATACGCCCCCGATTAATTAACAAGCGACAAAATCCCACTCTTTCACAGTAGTCCTTAGATACCGAAAAGCCTTCTACTCTAATAGTCCCCCCGCCCCCGAGATCTGCTAGATTTTGGAATTCCCTCCTTGCGGCCTGCTTCCCTGACTGCACTTACTTGCAGAAATTTAAATATAATGTGAACGGACATATCACTACTCAACTCCCTGCTTCTTGCCTCTGTAGACATGGTCCCAAATAGTAGCGCTTTACACTTAAGTGGCAATGGGGCTAGTTTAGGGAGAACAAGGATAAATAAAGAGAGAAAATCGTTCGATTTATTTTACCTTAAGTTTGAAATATTGATTTGATTTTCTGTCGTATTCAAGTTCTAAATAAACTGTTGTATTTTCTTGTCATGCTTACATTTGAAAAGAGCAGTTTTATTGGTAAGCTAGCTGATGTACCCGGCGTTGCCCGGTATTAAACGTTTGGTTAAATTTCCTTTCAAAACAAAAATAAAATAAAAAACGGAAACTGAGACATGTGCATGCGAATATAATATTTTTTCTAAACAGTTTACTTTAAGCGAATAAAAAAAAATACTTGAGCTGAGATCGAAACCAAAACCTAAAGAAAGTGAGTCAAGTACGATAACCATTAGGCCAACTTGCCATGTTCTTCGGAAAGTGTTTTCAAACCTACTTATTCTTAACATAAGGAAGCTGTCATTTGGGCGATTCGCGCATGCTCAGTCGTGAAACAGTTAAAAAACAGATAGAAATCCGATGATTCTCAAGTAACATTTTTTTTCAATTTTGACCACTTAGCAGCACTTCTTTTCGGATGAACACCTATTTAAAAGTTTTCCACGTGTCTGAATACCCTATATACCAAATTCCAAGTCTGTAGATCAAGACTTCGTTGAGTATATAGGTTGAGAGTTGTTCGCACACACACACACACATTCTCATTTTTATAAATTTATAAATCTTTTCGTTCGACTTCCCTGTAAAAATTGAATCTTTTGTCTGCCATGCGTGTTTAGATATCAATTTTGTTTTAAATATAATATTTGTTGGTCTGTCATACTTTCTCGAAATATTCTGTTTGTTGGTCTGTCACACGTTTTTAAAATATCATTTTTGTTGTTGTGTCACATTTAAGTCCGAAATAACACCATCTTCTGTAAACGCACATTTTTAGAAGAGTCGCTCTTATTTTTCCAGCTAAAAATAAACTTTCTAAGCCCGAAGCTTAAAGTGTACAGTAGCACATGCGCGCACGCGCAAACACACACATACACGTATGGGCACACAGAGTCACGTACGTACTTACAATATCCAATGCTGAAACTGGGATAATTCCATGCGGCTAAAAATATGGACAGACGATGATGGCTGTGTCTCCCCACCCCCGCCTGCCAGTATTGTCAACCATCTTGAAACAAGGTAAAAATAGTTCCCCTTTTGCTTCAATCGCTTTAATGCTTGATGGAAAGCAAGACTTAGTGTCGCTGTTAGCTAAGTTGATTGATTCAAAAACAGACAAAGAATCTGGAGGCATGCAGAGATGGGGAAAATATCCGATTCTTGAGAGACACGAGCTTTTCCATCTATCTCTTTTACGCTCAACACACACACACACACACACACGCACACACACATGCACACACATACACACACACGCACACACACACACACACACACACACATATATATATATATATATATATATATATATATATATATATATATATATGTATGCATAGTTTGCGCATGCGTGTTGGTGTATTAATGTGCGCTCTACCTGGAAGAGTTTAGCCTTTGATTACCGGCCTTTCACATTACTGAACGCCGTAATATAACAAATGTAAACGCCAACAGAGTTCGTAGCGCCAGGCAGTGGTCGAATTGAAGAGGGAAAGCAAGAAGATCAAAGTAAAATCACTTGAATTTCCCACGTTTTCGTTTCTCATTGTCGTTATCGTCGTCATCATCAGTAGCAGCACCTTCTTCTTCTTCTTCTTCTTCTTCTTCTTCTTCTTCTTCTTATTATTATTATTATTATTATTATTATTATTATTATTATTATTATTATTATCTCTGTCACCAATCCTTCTTTTTCTCTCATCCCTCTACATCTCCCTATTTATCTCTCTCACATTTCCTCTTATGTTGCAATACTCACTACTAGGGCTGGGACAACAGCATATTCTTTTCATTTTTTTTTTTTCACTCTCGAGTGAGTATCCTTTGATATCTTATATGCTTTTATATAGAGTGATGTGGTTCTTGGTTGATTAACAGTGTCTAACTATGTCGGATATATGAATATGCTGTTGTCATAGTTCTATTTATCACCAATTTACGGCCACAATGTACTCATCCAAACTTCGCATCTGCCACGGAGGATATAATGACCAGTGAACCTTATTCGCCTTTTGCCTAAGAGCAGAATTTAGTGTCTGTTTGTTCAAATGTATTTTTATATTTTTATTTTTTTTTAAATAAACTTCTATAATGGAAAGCGTAAGATCTGTTCTGATATTAGTCGTTATATTTTCTGTCCTCGGTCCGTGAATCAGAAATCCTTCTACACTGATGCAATTTTAATTTTTTTTTTTTCAGCCTGGAGTGCTTTTGTTGGCGAGTAAGACTTTATGTGCATTAAAAACCGACATTGTCTCTCTCTCTCTCTCTCTCCCCCGTAGGGAGAAGAATAAATACAAACTAGCCGAGGTATCCGTTCATGCTGGTGAAGAGGTTCCCTACAAACGTGACCTATCAAAAAAAAAAAAAAAAAGAAAAGCTTTTATAGTTACGGATGACTTCAAACGACAGAGTTTTCGATGGTGAAGCGGACCCCGATATGGACTGATGCCTGGGCATACCGTAACCGAGTCGAGCCGGTTACATAGCATCGACCCTCTCTCGTGAGTTCTCGATTACATTGTGAAACCAATGACAGTAAAATATGAGCAGTGTAATATGTTGATTCATACACATTACGTCTTTTATAGGTCCAAATAACCACTCATTTTTCTCCAGCACTCCTGAACACAAACCCAGTCTAACAATGCTAAACCAGTTTTGAAGACACTCGATGAAAGGAGTTAACAAAAACGAAAGATAGTTATGGAAAGGATAGAAGATGTCTATTGACCTTAGTCTGTAAGAAACCAAGGTTATAGGAAGGAGGAAAAATGTTAGCAGGAGAGAGTTCCACAAGCTTGTAGTTATTGGAAAGAAACTACTGTAATAAGAAGCTGTATTACAAAGAGGTATCAAACAGCGAACTAATGGCGACCACTAGATCAAAGAGACAAACGAGCTAGAACAAAAAAGAAGTGAATAAATCAGACATTACTGAAGAACACATACCATAATAATATTTATATAAATAAGTCTGAGACTAGAAACATTCCGTCTGTGAGAGTTAGGTTGCAGAGAATAACAAAGGGTGTGACCAATCAAATTATAGATACTTTTTCTGCACCTTATCAAAACCTTCAAATAGGTCAGACATTTACGGGCACTATGCTCCATACTAACTATTTTTACGGATCCAAGCCAGAATTTTATGTATACAGATGACTTAAATAATTTATAATTGCCCCACATTATTATGAACAACGGAGATTTTCTTTGATTAACTCTTTTCAGATTTAAAAAATGACCGACATTTTGAAAATACAGAAAAACATGGTTACTTCTTCTGTCCGACGCTATGTGGCTAATGACAAGATGATTAATAACGCTTTCTAGTCAGTAAATCGATGACCATTTTTTAAAACTTTTATTAACCCTACGAAGGACCCAATACAAGTGAGACGTAAGAGACTACTATAAATTAGAAGTCATACTTACAAGGACATCTAAAGTGGAGACGTGTATAGGGAGATGCCAGACCATATTAAAAGTTCTGCATGTTGATACAGCCACGGAAACAAGAAGCATGAAGGGAATTACAATAGCTATCACTTCGAGAAAAGAAGCGTTTACAACTGAAACCCTTGCTGCATCTGAGCACCTATAAAAATCAAGTGGTGAGATTTTACTAAATGACAGGTCGGTCGAAAATATTTATGTCGAATAAGAAACTGAACATCATGTCCAATAGAGCACATTTCACATTGTAAAACAAACATAGTGATGCAAAATTTCGGTGATGGGGCAGAGGCTGGAACTAAGTAGATGGTGTGAGATTAATTAGGTTAGAGGCTCTTTTTTTATTCCATCTAAGATTAAAAAATTAGTGTTTAGAACACCTGTCGGGGTCTGAAAACATTACTCCACGGATGGTCGAATTGTGGCTTTGTTGAGAAACAGGATCCTGTCAGAAGTGAGTAGGTTTCCATCATTTGCCACTATTAACCTCATGAGAATTTGTGACAACATAAACTTCACGAAATAATATAATATCAATTACAAAAGACGCACTTAATATTTAGCATTAAATAGAATTTTTAAAGATATTTATCTGAAAAAAATATTAGATGTTTTTTTTAATAATTTATACCCCAAACAAGGCGTCGCATTTACATTTTTTTTTTAACAGACAGTCCAAGCAGTTTACTATAAAACGATCGTCCTTATCCGAATACCGGAACAAAGTCTAAACAGAAAGACATAGCAAACTTGGAAACTTGTAAAGAATTGACAAAAAAAAAAAAAATTGTGTAATCGTCTCAGAAACCTCCTGGATGCAATTAAAAAACAAATCTGGAAAAAAAAAAAAAACGCCAAATATTTAAAAGCAAAAGAACAGTTCATTATCTCTTCCATACTGATATTGTAAATAGTCACCCAAGAATTTCGGAAAGGCGATATACTTGAGTAAAATAAATTATAATTGAATTGCAATAGCGATTATACAGTCAAATTGATTTCAAAAGTAGACACTGCTTTATTTTTTCAAAAGTTAATCTAATTTTGAAGTACGTTAGCTAATTTACGTAAATCTATAAGTGTATCACAAAGCAAAAACAGGTTTCGACGAAATAAGAATATAGATATAACATAGAATGTGTGTGTATGTATGTGTGTATGTATATGTGTGTGTGTGTTTCTGTCTGTCTGTGTACACTTCCCTACCAAATAACTCATTTTTCAGTCTACAGACTCGAGATATGACATAAGGAGTATTGAGATTTGTGAAAATCTTTTAATCGCTTTTCGGGCAGAAATTTGGCTGTTAAGGGGTCAAAGTTCAACGATTTGACCTTTGAGAACGCTACCAAACTCCTTCACCAATTTTAGGTCAAAACACTTGAAATTTTGTTACTAGTGCAGAGAGTGATCCGGACGTAAATAATAACGTTATTATTTAAAAAGCCATTCTTAACATGGGGAAGGGAGGGTGTTTTGTACCTATTCTATACTTCAACCTTACAATTGAATAAAAAAATATATCATAAAACTTTAATTAAACTTGGAAATACGATTTTAAAAAATAGCGCGGATCTCTCTCTGCACTAGCACCGAAATTTTAGATGTAGGTTACTTGGACATGGATCTAATTTTATAATTTGCGTTGAGTCCAAAGGACTAAAAGTTAAGGGGTCATAATTGGGGCCAAAGTTTTAACAAAATTGACCTCTGCTGTCTCTACCAAATTACTCAGCCAAATTTTGATCTAAACATTTGAAATTTTACATAAAGAGTATTCAGACACAGGGCAAGGTTTTTTAAAAAGTTTTTTGCTAAAAGTTTTGCTTCCAAGGGGTCAAAGTTCAAAAGATTTTAGCTTGCGGTCTCTAGCAAACTACTAAGCCAATTTTGCAAACAAACATTTTAATCATTTGGGCGAAAATTTGGCTGCCAAGAGGTCAAAGTTAAAAGAGTTGACGTTTGAAGACTCTACCAAACTCCTCTGTCAATTTTGGGTCCAAACACTTAAAATTTTGGATGAAAGTTACTTGAACATGGATCAAACATTTTATTTAAATTGAGCCCAAAGCAATAAATGTTAAAGGGTCAAAATTGGAACCAAATTTAAAAAAGATTTGACCTCTGCGGTCTCTACTAACTTTTCTCTATGGTAGTTAAGGAAGCCTATTATATACCGTACATACATTACCGTACATATGCACACTTTTTACATATGCACATAAAGTTATGAACAGTACATAGGGCAAAGTCGGGCGGAACTGCTAATATATATATATATATATATATATATATATATATATATATATATATATATATATATATATATATATATATATATATAGTAATTTATAAAATATATATGGCGATTAAGCTACACTAATATTCTGCGTTTCATCCACTATAGGATTCGTCAGGCTTATGCGCGAATTCTGTGGTTGTTTCTTGTTTTTATATATGTTGAGGATTTCTAGTTAGCCAATCAGCTTTCTAGTATCCACCGCGCCCCTTCCTATTAGCCAATGGGCATGCATTTTATCGAACAAAGGATCTGTTTTAGGACTATGAAATTGTCCCTGTGTGTATCTGTGTGTGTACATTTACCTACCAAACTACTCTGTCAATTTTCAGTCTACAGACTCGAGATAGTAGTAGTGAGAAGGGGTAGTGAGATTTGGAGAAATCTTTTTAATCAGTTTTCATCCAGAAATTTTGCTTTCAAGGTGTCAAAGTTCAACAATTTGACTTCAAAAACTCTGCCAAACTCCTCCGCCAATTTTGGGTCTAAACACTTGAAATTTTATATGTTGGTTACTTGGATGTGAGTCAAACATTTTAATTTGATTTGAGCCCAAAATAATAAATGTTAACGGGTCAAAACTGGAGTCCACGTTAAAAAAAATTTTACCTCTGTGGTCTCTACCAAATTACTCAGCTATTTTTGGTCTTAATATTTGAAATTTTACAAAAAATGTATTCAGACATAAGGTAAGCTTTTTAATCGGTTTTTGGCGAAAAAATTAGCTTCCAAGTTTAAAAGATTTGACCTTTGCAGTCTCTAGCAAACTATTCAGCCAATTTTGGGTCTAAACATTTGAAATTTTACATAAAGGGTATTCAGACATACATGAAGCTTTTTAATCAGTTTTGGGTGAAAATTTGGTTGTCAAGAGGTCAAAGTTGAAAGAGTTGACCTTTGCAAACTCTACCAAATTCCTCTGCCGATTTTGGGTCTAACACTTGAAATTTTAGATGTAGGTTACCTAAACATGTATCAAACTTTTAATATATATGCATATGCACATA